>NC_133430.1:12719352-12732690 GCF_011762505.2 Arvicanthis niloticus | reverse complement strand
TGAGGGAGTTGAAGGGAAACAGCAGGCTGTCCCCATTTCCCAGGAATGAGAGAGGGACCACTGGATTCCTACCACTCTGTTCCAGGCCTGTCTCAGCCTGCCTACAGTTCACAAGACTTTTCTTTGCTCTGGTCCCTAATCTTTTCACTTGACCCATGCATCACAAACAATGTTCTCCTTCCAATATTGAACTCCATGTCTTCCGTGTTTTTTTCCAGACCGACCAACTCCTACTCACCCCTCAATACCCTGGGACTCGATAGCCTGCCTAGATAAACCTTTCTTGAGCTCCCACCAGTTGCAGACAGTAACTTACCTGATTATTTTTTTATTGTATTCTGTTGTTCCTAATCAATGGGTGTCTAGGACACAGTGGATGATAGATGACAGATTTTGTGTATGAAATGCTAAAGAGCCTCAGCTACTAAGATTGGAATCTCAGCCCTTGCTGCCTGGGTCCTGTAACGGTACAAGGTGTCTTAGTGGCTGCTTGGTTTCTACAGACACCAAATCTGAGGTCTTTAAGCTCCACACAGTCTGTACAAATGGTAGATAGTGTGTAGCAACCTTGGTCAAGGGTAGTTTTGTCTACAGTCTCCTGTGGATGCTTTGACGATTTCTGAGGTTGGGGTTAACCAACTGCTTCATAGCCTGAATTATCTTCTCTTCTCCACTTAGGGAGTTCGGCACATAGAGATCGAATGAATCACTAATTGATCAATCTTTGTGCTTGGCCCCTCCTGCTACCTGTTCCATGGGATCCGTAAACAAGGCTAGCTTCCATCCCCAGCCAGTCACCACAGAGAGGATAGGTGGGTCAGTCTCCTGGAAATATATCTTCCCTTCTCAGTTTTTTCCCTTTGCACCTTTGACAGTATCAGAAACAACACAGGGAAGAAAAGAATCAACAGTTAACCACCAGGGAAAGTTAGGTCAAGAACTCATGGTGGGATGCTGCTTGCTGGGATATTCACTCATGGGTTTATGCTCAACTATCATTCCAGCTGGGTTTAGCTGACAGAGTTGAGCTAATAAGCCTTAGTAGGGATGGTGTCGTCCATAGTGTGCTTGGCCTTCCGGCATCTGTAAGTAGTCAAGACAGTCATCCCTACACATGCCTGTAGGCCAGACTGATCTGGAAGTCTCTCACTTGAGGTTCTAAGTCCTCTTGGTTGACGCTAGACTGTGTCATGTTGATAATTAAATCCAATTGGACAGCCTCTCCCTTGGTGAGTTCTAGGTTCTAGTTGGAGACCTTGTCCAACAAGCGAAGATGGATGGCTCCTGACATCCAAGGATGACCTCTGACCCCCCATGCTCACCTACAGAAGTGTGCAAATACACACTCTTATTTTCATCCACACGTGAGGTCAAGACCATATCATTTCCTGCTATGCTACTCAGAATATTAAACAACAAACTTGACGTTGATACCACATGTCTCTGTCTTTCTGTCTCTTTTTTTTCTATGTCTGTCTTCTCTCTCTCTCTCTCTCTCTCTCTCTCTCTCTCTCTCTCTCTCTCTCTCTCTCTCTCTCTCTCTCTGGACATCATTATCTAGAGCTTCTGGAGACTCCAGACAGTCTCTTTGGATACTTGAGGATTGTAAGTTCTACCTTATACCTGTTACGAGTGGCCCCTCAGCACTGTTACCCCGATGGTGTTTAAAGTGATGTCCCTACACAGTCTGCCTTCCCAGCTGGGAAGGACTACTCTAGGGAGACATACTCCTCACTGGGGTTTGGAGAGGCCTTGAATTCGTGAACATGTACTAAAGTGTGGGGAAATATGGAGATATAGGAACTGAAAATAAAGATAATTTAATCATTAAAATTGGCGCTGGATTTTGGGGACGATCATTGCTATGGAGATAGCGCGTGTATTCCGGTTTGCATTTTAATGGTGGAACTTAAATAAATCTGAGCTGTGGCGAGAAAGCCACTCTCGAAGGGAGGCTGAACTTCTCAGTGGAATGGCTCCAGCTTGGAGTGGAAGCCCCACCGTTGTTTGCAGGAAGAGAGCACAATTATCTGAGCCCTGTCTGGTTTTTAAATTGATTTTCAGGTTCTTTGATTTTTTTTGGAGTCAGGCCCAAACTCTTACCAGACATGAAAGCCCCTCTGCATTCAGGAACCTTCTTCCCTCCCAGGGCCAGGCTGTCTCTGCCTTTTGCTTTCAGGGACCCAGACACCTTTAAAGGACAATTTGGATGACTTCTTACCCCCACCCTCTCTGTCTCTGTTTTTCTGTCTCTTTTTTTCTATGTCTGTCCTCTCTCTCTCTCTGGACATGTGTATACACACACACACACACACACACACACACACACACGTGGAGGCCAGCAGGCAACCTTGGGCCTTGTTCTGCAGTTACCTACTTAGCTATTTCTCTATGCCCCGCCCCCAGTACCTCTTGTTACCTTAGACTTTCTGTGATCAGGTGAGGGGGCAGTGCTGTTCAGGTTGTGAATTTGAGGGTCAAGTCTCTGGTTACCGGTCTCAGAGGTGACATCACCAAGACTCACTTTCATCATGCGTATCACGAGGATAAGGATAAAATTGATGCTGCCGAGGGCAGGCAAAGTGTGGAGTGTGCACTGCGCTGTAAGGACACACTACACACTGCCCTGGTTGTTGATGTGTGCGGCTCATCAGCCTTTGAAGGTAGGCTGCCTCCTGTGATAAGGAGACTTGTGTTTGACCGACCATCATGTTGTGTCTCCTTACTGACACTTGCTCTCAATGGTTTATCTACACTGAGGAAGGCGTGGCCTAACTATATTAATGCACTGCTTTCTTATTCTATGGCTAGAGGGTCTCTTACAGCAGGGAGGATGCCAGTGTCCTTGTGTGCCTGCCTCCCCCAGCAAGGTGACAGCTTTATTCCTGCCCCCTACCCCACCCCCAGTCCAAGTTTTGCTCGGTTAGTTAGAATGCTGATGTCAGAGTCCCCATGGGCTACTTCTAGGCCACCCAGCAGTGCATAACAGTGTTTCTGTGGAGACAGCTTCCTCCATGTGGCAATTTTGAGAATCTGAAACTTTATGAAAAAGGCAATGTAGACTTGGGTGGTGTTTTAGTTTGGTTTCTACTGGGACATAACACCCTGGCCCCAAAATGATTCAGAGCAGGAAAGGATTTCTTTGGAATAAAACTCTAGCTGAGCAGTGGTGGTGCACACCTTTAATCCCAGCACTTGGGAGGCAGAGGCAGGCAGATTTCTGAGTTCCAGGCCAGCCTGGTCTACAGAGTGAATTCCAGGACAGCCAGGGCTACACAGAGAAACCCTGTCTCCAACAACAACAACACCTCTAAATTATGGTCTTTTTTGGGGTTGGAAGCTCTTGGCAGCAGCTTTGAAAACAGACCTGTTTGCTATCTCATACAATATTGCCTCTGATCAAGGAACTCATTTCAAAGTCAAGGAGTGCTGTGTGAACTGTGGAGGATGCTGTTCGCTGGCTAGCAGGCAGATTTGGCTCAGCTTGCCTTCTTATACAGATCAGAACCACCTGCCTAGGGAATAGTGCCGCCCATAGTGGGCCCTCCCATATGAATTAACAATTGAGATGATCCCCCAGACCTGTCCATAGACCAGTCTGATCTAGATATTCATTTGAGATTATCTCTCCAGATAAATCTACAAGTGTCAAGTTGACAGAAAAAGCTAACAGAGAACAGGTAGACAGTCCTGATTCTTAAAAGCAGGCACTAAAGAGGCACAGACTCACAAGAAAACAAAAACAGAAGCAAAAAACCAGCAGCTTGGAACAGGGGAGGAGGGCCCACCTGGAGTGGGTTGTCCCTTAAGTGCTGGGATGAAGCACTGTCTCTTGACGCTGGTTCCTACCTACAGTGATTCCAGGTTGGCAGCGAGAAGCCAGGCACTTGGCAGGAACCACAAGCCCAGGCTTCCGGGTGTGTCAGCCTTTCACTTCTGCCACCTCCCCATGATGGTGGAAAGAATGCTATGGACAACAGGAGTGGCTCTGTAAGCCCCGCCCCCAAGTACCTCTGTAAGCTCCGCCCCACCTCCAGCACCACTGTAAGCTCCCCCCTCCCCCAGTGATGGATGAGGGGCTGGAGTCAGGAGCACTCACTGTACCCCTTCTCTGGAAGGCAGAGTGAGCATGCTGCTGCTTTGAAAGGGGCTTCTGACTCCAGCTCTTCCAGCCTTGCCATCTGGCCTCCCAAACCCGGAACACTGGCTTACAGGGTTATTAGCAATTCTATTTTTAATGTACACACGTGCCCGCCCTCCCCCAAACTCTTTTAGAATCATCCGAGAAGAGAGTGATTTTTTTCTCCCTGTAACTAGCCTTGATTAGGCTCGAGACCACTTTATTTCCTCTTTTATCATTATTGGAAATAATTTTTCCCTCTTGCCTGAGAATTATTGTAGGAAACATTATTGAGCAGGGGTCCCCCCGCCACGCGCATTGTTCTCAAACTATGAGGATCCGAACTGCGTTTTCACTTCCTCTCTCAGAGAATGTAGCTGACTATTTTTTTACTGAGTATTTTCTTGGTAAATCTCCCTGCTAAATTGGCCACTTTATTCATGATAATTTCTTCAAATATATCATTCTTGTGGCACAATATGAATAATGAAGAGGAATATTTTCAAACACATAAAGGCTCTGAATAACGCTAATAGGCGAGGCTTCAAACTGAGTGGAGAGGGCCTCCATTTGTCTCCACTGTGCCTTAGAGACTAAGGAGGATCAGGGACCCTCAGCCTCTGTCCGAGGCTCCCAGGTCTGGTCCCAGCACTCAAGGCTGGCTTCAGCATCCCATGAGCCTCTCTGGCTGCTGACTGCAGGCCTCAGCGGCTCACGTTAGGGCGTGTGCACATCTCTGCTCACCTGCTACCTGAGAGGGGGCTGGAGCTTCTCGAAACCCTTGGTATGGTAGTTGGCTAATCATGATTGCTTCTTGACAGAAGTTAGTATCATTTGGGAGATTCCTCTGGGCACGTCTGGGAGGGGGTTTGCAGAGAGGTTAAACTGGGGAGGGAAGACCCACGCTGAAGGCGGGCAGCACCTTCCCAAGGGCTGGGGGGTGGGGATCGAAGTGAATAAAAGGAGAAAGAGAGCTGAACACCACCATCCATGTCTCTCTGCTTCTTGACTGGATTCGACGGGGACCAGCTGCTGTGTGCTCCTGCACTGCGCTGTCTCCACCACAATGACCTGTGTGCCCTCATGTACACATAGCTAACACGAGCACCCTCCAACTGTGAGCCAAAAGAACCCTTCCTCTCTTAACTTGCTTTGTCAGGAATTTGGCCACACCAGGGAGAACCGTAACCGATATGCTTGGCACGGGTATGATCCACCCTGATTTGAACCCGGCTGCCCTCGCTGGCTTCAGAAACTTTAGAAAGCTAAACCATCTTTCTGAATCTCTGCCCTCTCATCTGGAAATTGAGACTGACTTTAGCTCTCAGAGATGAATGTATGTCACTTGTAGAGTCCTCAGAACATTGTTGGCCGGTGTAAGGCGCCGGGCATTCCCTCATAGCTGACCATCATTGTATCTCACTGTGGGAAGTACAGGATGCACTTTGGTTCCCTAGGCATCTGGATGGCTGGTGATGCTTAAAAGTTTCAAGATTTTACAACAGGAACCCTTGACACAAGCCTGGTGACTCGTCACAATTGACTATTCTTGGAATAAACTGCTCTTTCCTCCCTGTTCCTCCTGCAGGAGCCAGGGGTGATTTTTCCAAAAGGACCCGGAAGCTGGCTGAGGGGTGTGGGAAAGGAATACTGAAATGCCACTGTAGAGCAACCTGGTTGCCACACCCCATGGGCATTTCGTTCCTGACAAGCTTTCTGATACACCTCAAATCTTGGTGGTGACTCAGAGGGAACAGCGGGAGCCACACTGGTTTCTCTGTGGCTTGTGACAGCTAACGTGACAAAAACTGCTCTGACTCATCCTTGGAGCACATGGTCAATGTCTTCCGTATGACCTTTGAGCATCCTGGAGAGAGGTCCTAGGCTTCAGAGAAGAACTGGCCCTTCCTTCCCAGCCCTGATAAGGAGTGCATTGAAGGCTAGACCCCGCACAGCACACACCTGCCCCAGCACCTCTGGAGCAATGGGTACTTTGGCCCCATTTCATCAGGCAGGTTCCTTTGCAGTAAGAATGGCCCCTGTGTGTCTTCCCCTGGCAGATCCACTTTGTATTTTTAGTTCCTAAACCTTGACATCTAAACTCCTGGCACTAAGCTTAGCGGCCTGCTGCCAAGCTTCCTGTGAAACCACCCGCTGCCTCCCTGCTGTGCTCTCCCTTCTGCAGAACAAGCCGACCAGAAGACTAGGGTGCAGGCACCCAGGGCGTGGGTAGTGACAAGGACAAGACTGTCACACAGAACCTGGATCTACCAGGCAGGATTCTCCAGAGTCCCCCTCTTTAGTAAGTCATTCAGCTTCTTTGTTTCTTCCCATTCTGTAATACACACACACACACACACACACACACACACACACACTTCTGCACACACGCATGTGCACACACACACAAATACATTTTCACCATACTATATACATATGTACACATACCACAGATACACATGCATAGGATCACGTATCCACATAGAAATGTATACATATGTGAACATATACATATGTGAACATATACATACACATATGCTTGCATATCCACATACATGCACATGTGCATATTCACACAATGCATGCTCACATACAGAAACATGTATGTATAGATATGCACACATATCCACAAACACATTCACACACACAGATATATATACCCAGATGCTCACATGCACACACATATGAGTGTTTATGCACATTACTACAGCCATACACACAACACATATGTGGGCAGAATACACAACAGAAGGTTCTCTTTGCCACCTTAGCATATCCACAGTAACTTTCTTGTTTCTGAAATATTTTTAAGAGCACAGAGTAGAGACGTTCTCAGGAACCAGAACAAAAGCCTCTTTAGAAAGAAAAACAGGCTGCTGAGATCCTAGTAAGGCAGACATGAAGAGCTAAAAGTCAGAAACAGCATAGAGACACAACATAGAACAACACAGTAGACCTAACAATGTGGGAAGAAAAGAGCAAAGTGGCCCAAAAGAAACCAGAGCCAGTGAGGTGGAGGACATATCTGAGGACTGGCCTGGAGTGAAGATGTAAAGGAAAAGATGTGTGTAATGACAGAGCACGACAAATGTTGCAGCAGAAAAAAAGAATCAATTTTGCTTCTAAAGGAAGAAACCAGGACGGAAGAAATAGAAGTGGAAATAAAGATTTGGAGAAAATGTTTCTGTTCTTTTTAGGGAGAAGGCTTGGGGATGAGGGTGGGGGCAGAATCCAGAGATTTATCCATGCTAGGCAAATTAAACTGAAAAAGTAACAGAGGACTATGTCTAGACATGCTGGGATTGAGGATGAGGGTTAAAAAAGAGATACAATCCAATCTGCAAGACAGGCTGGGTAGTGTCCTTCTCTATTTTCTCTCTCTCTCTCTCTCTCTCTCTCTCTCTCTCTCTCTCTCTGTGTGTGTGTGTGTGTGTGTATGAAGAGATGGAAGTAGATACACAAAGAAAGAATTATTGGGAGGAAAAGGAAAAGGTGGGAAGGGTGGTATCAGCCTAGAATAAACTAGCATAAGCAATCTGGACTTTGAGGTCCAAGGCCTGGTTTAGCTCCACCAGGCTACATCCTTGAGCAGCCTGGATACTGGGAAGTTCTACTCTAACAGCAGTGAGACCTCCACCATCCCCCTTCTGTGGGAACTCCAGGACAGAGGTGTCTAGAGCCCCCAATACCGTGACCTGTAAGGAGTAAACACCCCAGAAAGGTTAGCACCACAACCAAGAGGGCAAGCAGAGCAGGCTGGAGAAGAGAGACGGGGAGCAGAGGCCAGCTAGGCCAGAAGATCAGAGGGTAAGACAAAGGCGTTGGAATGATGGGATTACAGAGCAGAAGACAACAGACCAGGCATGGGCCGCATACTGGGCATCCCTACCTCATCCATCTCCTGCAGACTGACTCTGAACAGCAGGGCCATCTTCAGCAACAGGGCACGAGAACTCCTAGTGTACCAGCCACCCACCGTGTCCACTGAAAGCTCCCGGTGGTGCTTGGCAAGGAGAGCAAGGATATCAAGAACAATGGTGCTCCACAGGGGACCAGGAAGCTTGTCCTGGGCTCCACAGCCTTAAGTTTTGATTATAGTGCAAGTGGGACCCACCTCTTGACTCATGTCTCCTCACATAAATAGGGAAGCCCCCTGTTGCTGAAAAGGAAGTCGTCTCTGCAGAAGACTAGACTTTTATAAACTCATGCCTCTCTGTAATAGAGGAAGATAGACACCTAGAATGCTGGTTGCGTTTTTTCCACTGCTGTGAGGCTTGGAAAAAGCAAGTTTGGGAAGAAGAGGTTAGTTTTGGTTCACGGTTGGAGAGACACAGTCTGCCATAGCAGGGAAACGTGCCAGGCAGCGGTAGTGTGAAGCAGCTACCGTGATACATGATGCACAGTCAGGAAGCAGACAGAGAATGCGAGTGCTCTGCTGATTTCTCCCACCTTTTATTTAACCAGATCCCCGGCCCATAGCATGATGTCACCCACATTCAAGATGGGTCTTTCCTGTTCGGTTAAACCTTCTAGAAACATCTCCACAGACTCGTCTAGGAGGGTGTGTCTCCTAGGTGATTCCAAGTCACATAATGTGGACGTCGAACAGTGACCACCACATTTGGTTAATTGTGCAATCAATGGGAAATATGAGTCACAAAGTGAGGATAGTATGAGCTCACCTACTCGTTCTGGCCGTCTTATGCACAGAGTCCATTATCCCTGGATAATGCAGCTGTGTGGCCGGTCCTTACTGTTAGTCAGTTGTGGTCAGTTTCCAGTTGCTATAATAAAACATCCTGATGAAAAACAACTGAAAGGGGAAAGGTGTTTATTTCAGCTCACAGCTCCAAGTTACAGTCAGTGTGGGGAAGTAAAGACAGGAACCTCAAACCGGTTAGTCATAGAATAGCCACAGTCACGAACAGAGAGAAATGAATTCACGCATGTTCACTTGTTTGCTTGGGCTCGGCTTGGCATCTCCACTCTCACACAGTTCAAGATCCCTGCCTAGGTAATGGAGCCGCCCACAGTGGACTGGGTCTTCCCGCATCTGTGAACTCAATTAAGAGAATATATACTATATAGACATACTATGTAGACATGCCCACAGGCCAACCAATGTAGACAATCCATCACTGAGAGTCTTCCCAGGTGACTCTAGATGAGTTGACAGTTAAAGCTAACAGGTCTTGAACTAAGATTACAGAACACTCAGACCAACACATTTTTTGCTTAGAAGAGATCTTGGAGAGATCCCCAGGGAGGAAATGCAGTATTCTTTCTACTGTGTTTATACAGCATCCTGTCTTGTAAGTCAACGGATCTTTAAAAGGGAAATCTCAGGACGAATGAGCTGATTGATACATGAGCGTGTAAATGCATGCAGGAATAAAGGGATGCATTTTGGGAGAGATAAAGGAGATATTTCTCATTAAAATTTCAATGACCCATTAAAGGTATGATCTCCTGAATCTTCTCCTTTCAGCTCACCCACGGAGCGGAGCGTGTTTGTTGGAGTGCCAGATTGTGTCCCCATACTTGTCTTCTTTGTCATTTATTCTGGGCAGTTTAAGAGAGAATGTCTAGGTTGAGGTGCCCAGGAGTCTCTCCTCCCTTCCTGCCCTTGTTATGAGGCTAGTGAACCCAATGAATCTGAGTTAGTTTGATTTGCACTCTGAGGGAGCTTTTTTTATCCACCCTGGAAAGAAGACTATGCAGGCAGCTTCTGCAGGACTCACATCTACAGCGTGGCAGTCTGTGGCACTGGGGTCATTTGAGAAGCTAGCATGACAATATCTCACACCTGTGCAGAGAATGTCTGTGGTGGACAGTAACTGAAGATTCTGTCCTGCGCCATGAGAGCCATTTCACAGCTTTTGATATTAAAAAAGGCTTCTGACGTTCATCTTGTCCGATCTGCTTGAAACTACCTCTTCCATGAAGCTCTCTCTGATGGCCTTCCAGGGCAGGACAAAGCGGTCACTCTGTGCTTGAGTTCTACACACCCTGTAAGAACCACAGAGTTGCCCAGAAAGGTTCCTCACTGAAAAGCCCCTCTATTGGATCTTACATGGCTTGTGTGGGAAGAATCAATCAGAAGGCAGCTATGTGGAGCCCGGAGGTGTGGACCATGATCTGTGCCACCAGTATCCTGGGGGCTGCTGGGATTGGAGACAGGGATGGTCAGGGATAAGGGAATCAAAGATTTTAAAAAAAGGGCCAACATCTAAAAATAAATTTCAGCTAATAATAGAAAAATCATGGAAACATTCTTCTAAAGAAGACAGACTGCTTAATGCTTGTGGACACCCCGTCTCACTTTCCTGTTTATTTTTTAAATCTTCCTTCATCTCTTTCTCTTTTCTTGGCTTCCTTTCTTCCTTTCTTTCCTCTTCATATAAAATATTGTTTTTTTTTTTTATGAGTGAGGTGTCTCTCTGTCTCTCTCTGTCTCTCTCTCTGTCTCTCTGTGTCTCTCTCTCTGTCTCTCTCTCTCTGTCTCTCTCTCTCTGTCTCTCTCTCTCTGTCTCTCTGTCTCTCTCTCTCTCTCTCTGTGTGTGTGTGTGTGTGTGTGTGTATTTGCAGACCAGAGGACAACCTTAGAACTTATGATCTCCACATGCCTTTCTCTTGAGACCCAGCCTTTTCCTCACCTGAACTTCACCAGGTGGGCTGGGCTGATTGGCCAGTGAACCAAGGGGTTTCCTGTCTCTACTTCCCGAAGGCTGGATGGATTACAGTGGGTGCCCTTGACCCATTCCTTCCCATGGGTTCTGGAGTTCAAACATGGGGTCCTCATGCTCAGAAGGCAAGCACTATATCAACGGGGCCATCTCCCCCCAACACACACACCTTAGAAAGAGGTGACTGACTCATGGATAAAAATGCAGGTTTTTTTTGAGAGAAGACTTCAGGTTTTTTTTTTTTTTTTTTTTTTTTTTTTTTTTTTAGAAGTATGTGTACCTCATAATCTTACCTCTGCTCTACCCACCAGTTCAGTCCTTTGAGTCTCTCCTGTGATGACTACAAAGAGCCCAGTGGTCACTCCCTCATGACAACTTTATTACTTGTTCCATCACTCACTGGATTAGAATTTCAAGTGTCTTAAGGGCAGACTTCTTGAGGGAGATAGCTTATCTTTTCTTAAATGGTGAGCCTATTGTTTCTGGTGTGAGCCTGTGAAACCTGGTCCCCCAAACACTAAACCAGAGGACCCTACATCTGCCAGCGTCTGCTCCCTGATGCTAGCACTGGCATTAAGGTCTCAGTATAAGAGACCAAAGGACTGGGTGCTGGTAGACGAGATGACGCAGGGTCCTTCCCTGCCGGAGAGTGCTGTGTGTGGACGGACAGCGTGTGCATTTGGGATCTGGAGGCATGCAGTCCTGAGTATCTACGTACACTGAGAGACAAAACAGGAATCCAGCAGCCATTCCCAAGGAGGTTCAGCAACATCACAAGGGAGCAACTCTGAGTTGGTAGGAAGATTAGGTGTTTGGGGGTGTGTGTGGTGTTTGCAGAGCTGGGACACATAGGGACTGTGAACCGTGGCTGTAGCCTTCCTCCTGTTTGGGACCAGCCGGAAGAGCATGGGTGTTATGACGACTCTCACAGTCTAGAGGAGCTGCCTTCAGAATATGGAGAGTCAGTGTGCGCCTTCCCCCTCCCCCCTCTGTAACTTACACCGGAGGAGAGTTTATTCATTCACAGTTTCTAGCTGGTTGACTTTTATAAATGAAACAATAAACACAACAGTATTAAATATGCATTTCTAATATTTCTTCACATTTATTTCCCTCGCCTTCACTCGCAAGTACCCACCACGTCTTTTGTTGAGTTTTTTCCCCCTTCTGTATTTGAGCTTTTATATGCAAGAGACTTTTTGATTTATAGATTTTTACTATGCTGTTTTTAAAAAAAAAAAAAAAAAAAAAAAACCCAAACAACAACAAGCCATTTCCAGCTCTGTGCTGAGTCTCCCAAGACAGCTCTTTGAACGGGAGTTTCTGGTTGGTTTTGCAAACTCCTTGCTCGGAGTTCACAGGCTTTCCCAAGGAACTGGAGCGGGGACAACATTTGTGGCATTTGCTGCATAGAAAATGAACTTTTGGATTTTTTTTTAAAAAATGTAGTTTCTGCATTAGCAGATGATATGCAATATTGTAATTTGACACTTACTTCCGGCACCTCTATAGCATGAAGTGAAGCCCACGTCCAAGTTTGCCTATAGGAAAAAAAAAATCTCAGGTGGAAAAAGAAATACCACTTGTATTTATTTCATGACAGTCTGGTGATTCTTGTGGGGGAGTTTATCTGGATCCACAGAACATTCTCCACTCTTCCTTACTGGTGAAGTTACTGAAAGCAGATTTTAAAAAGAGGCTCAAAGTCCCCCCGAATTTCCATTCCTCTCCAAACATGTCCCCACCTAATACAACTCGCTCATGTCACCAAACACAAAGGGAGGCACTTTTCATGCCAAACATCAGAGACATGCTCTCTTTTCTATACCCCACCAGTAACAGAAACGAGGTGTTCATTTGAAATTCCATTCATGTAGGTTCTAATAAAAGCCATTATAAAACACAACTGTGTGGAGACAAAAGAGAGATATTATCACTATGGCTCAATATAAAATTTAAGTAATTAAGACGTGAAAACTATTACACAATTTACTACAAATGCAGCAAGAATCATAAAATGTTTAACCCTTTTCGTCCCGAGCCCTCTCCCAATTCCTTTCCTTGGAACGTCTAACAGATGAACTCAGGTACCCCAAAAGTTGCTCAGAAACTTGGCTGCAGTGCAGGTCTTTGGGTGAGGCATCAGTGACAATGGAGGACAATGGCTTTTAGTTCTGTGTGTGTGTTGGAGGGAGGGGAACATGGTGTGTACACAGGTTTCTGCAGGTACATCTGCCTATGCACTCAAATGAAGGGCACAGATATCTATGATTCTCATCTGTCCCTCCCCACCGTGTTCCCTGAAGGTGCTCCCTGAGCTTTGGCTAGGCTCATCGGCCCCTGTCTACTCTCAGTGCAGTGGATACACGTCTACACACACACACACACACACACACACACACACACACACACAGCTTTTTATGCAGGATTTGAACTCAGAACCTCATTCTTGCGCAGTGAGCTCTCTCATTCACTGAGCCATCTCCCCAGCTCTTGAGGGACGAGAGAGAGTGAGAGGGAGAGGGAGAGGGA
>NC_133430.1:12674352-12714352 GCF_011762505.2 Arvicanthis niloticus | reverse complement strand
CCAACCTTTAGGAGTGAACACCCTAAAAGTCCGAGCTTCATGAGAGGGCCTGGGTCACCGTTGGTTACAGTTCAGATCTGAAATCTCCCTCAAGGTTCATATTTTAAGCACTCTGTCACCAGCTTGCATTGCTATTGTAAAGACAATGGAGGCTGGAGAGGTCAGTAGGGGTATGCGCTGGAAAGATCTAACCTTCCTGGTTTGGTCATGCTTTCTGCTTCCTGGTGGACCTCCTCTGGAACCCAGATGATGTCTGTTCCTGTCACCATGAGCTGAGTCACCACATCTTCCCATCATGATGGGCTGAAACTCTCTGCAACTGTGAGGCCAAATCAACTTTTACTCTTACAATGTTTGGTCAGTCAAATAACAGTCCAACTGGTACAAGCCTGAGTGACAGGCAGAGGCTTTGCTCCTCCCTTTCAGATATGGAATTATGGGATCCAGCGCTGTGTATCACTTAGGGCCACAAAGACATGACAAAGAAAGGCCTCTGCTGGGTACTCCTGTGCACACACATGCTTGTGAATGTACAGACATCTACATTTGCCTGTATGTGTGTGTTTGAATACGTTGCCTGAGAAGTTGGCACAGGGAGAGATTCCAAATGGAATTCCATGTCTCTTGAAACTCTGAGATTATACCCCCAAGTGTGATCTGTGACAACGATGACACAGACTTATTCTGAGAAATAAGAGTTGTATAAAGCATTTCTAGAAAAACACAAAGGAATGCAAATCATAGAATTCTGACATGTCCACTGGGCCACAGAGAAAGTAATTCCCAGGATGTTTTAGATCTGCTTTCTGTGTAGATGGAGTTCTGACCTAGAATCCACAGCCAAGAGCTGGCAAGACAGCTGGGGGTCCGGGGATGCTGTGCAAACCCAAGGACCGAAGTTTGGTCTCAGGACACCACAGCAGGAGCAGAGAGCAAATTCCTGGGAGTTGTTGCTATCCACATGTGTACCATGGAGGGTGTATATGCTCATACACACACACCCATGCACACACACACACACAAAACAACACATTCACATGCTCACACAAACACATACACACATACAAACACATGCACATACACATGTATATGCGCACACACACACGCATACACACCACATTCACATGCTTACACAAACACATACACACATACATGCATACACATACAAATGCATATGCACACACACACCACACACAGAATCCACAATGGAGCCTCTGTGTTTAAGTATGACTCCTGGTGCTGATGCTGATGAAAAATGAACCTGTTATTCTGGCCTGGATTTCTTCCTTTGCTTAGGAGCACTTATCACTCTAATAGACCAGAGTTCCAGTCCTGACTTTAAGTCACCAGCATTGACCAGGAATGGCGGGAGGAGCCACACCAGTGTCCTAAGTGTGACTCTGCCTGTTCGAGGTCCTCTCTCCCTGGGCTTTCTGCACCAGGTGTTCTAATCTTGGACCCTTCTCTCAGATGCTTCAATCCTCCCTCTCTCTCTCTCAAAGATCCCCCCCCAACCCCAGCTCCACCATTCCATTCTTGCTCTAATTTACAGATAATAGTTAGTAGCATCTTAATAACGTATGTGATTATATACTCACATACACATACAGAAAGACCTGTGTGTAACAATGGACTTTCCTACAGAACTGAAAGCCTGCAGCCCAGTGTTTTACTGCTGCTAGGCAAGTACTTTAAGATACTCTCATAAGTCTCCTTAATATTGTGTGTGTATGTGTCTGCCTCTCTCTTTCTCTGTGTGTCTGTCTGTGTGTGGAGCTAGAAGAGAGTGTTGAAGTTACAAGATTAATGGGCATTTCTCCAGTCCCCTTTTTATTTTTATATTTTGAGATAGAGGCTTGCCAAGTTGCTAAGGATTATCTCAAACTCGCACTGCAGCCTCGACAATCCTCCTGCCTCAGCCTTTCAAGTTGCTTAGATGTTACCTGTGGCTGTTTTCCTGCTACTAGAGCAGAGTCTGTCTCAGTGGGAAATGCTAGCATCCTTTACGAAGATGGAAGATGGAAGATCGCTGCTGCTTGCACTGTGTGGTCTGTCAATCAGAAGCGGGGTGTATCCCGCTATTTGAAAGTTTCTGTCTTTTCCTGTTGTTCTGAGCATGAAGTGTTTTCCAAGTGAGCAACTGAGGCTGAGGGCAAGAATCTTATCTCCAAACAATGAGAGGCCTCTGATCCACTCTGGAGCCAATCGAGGGTGGATGTAAGAGATGTGTTGGTCTCTTCGCATGGAGGGTGGGCTGAACAGGCATTTGCTAGTCAAAGGATATATATATATTAGGATTTTAATTTCGTTTGTTTTGTGTCTTTTGAGACAGGGTTTTATTAAACAGCACAGGCTAGCCTCCAACTCTTAAGCCTGCACCCCTAGCCTCAGCCCTAACCTCTGCCTCAGCCTCTTAAGTACTGGTGGTATAGGGACTTGCCACCACATCTGTTTTAATTAATTAATTAATTAATTAACTAATTAAGTCTATTGTAAGTTTCTTCACACACACACACACACACACACACACACACACACACACACACACACACACCACAGCTTTGGTGGTGAGCAGCAGCTGGTTTCAGCTTGCGAGCTTCTTCCCAGTGTAGAGCTGGATCTTATAATGGAAACCAGAGCTCTTCTGCCAGAGCCGAGGCTTCTCTTGTGGCTCCCTAGCCCCACACCTGTGCTTGCTTTGTCTTGTGTAGTAGGGGCTGACCCAGTCCTGCAACCTCACCATGAGGCCATGGGAAAGCACTGGCTAGGTTAGGCAGCAGGTGAGTCTGAGCTTGATCCCCTGGGGGCAGGTCAAGTTATGTGTGTGTGTGTGTACATGTGCATTTTTGTGCATGTGTGTGTGCCTGTGTGTGTGTGTGTGTATGTATGTGCTTGTGTATGTCTGTATGTATGTGCATGTATATGTGTGTGTGTGCATGTGTGTGTGTCTGTTCATGTGTCTGTGTATGTGTAGGTGTGTATATGTGTGTCTGTGTGTGTGCATGTATCTGTAGGTGTGTATGTGTGTTTGTCTGTGGTATGTATATGTATGTGTTTATGTGTGTCTGTGTGTGTCTGTGTGTGTATGTTCATGTGTCTGTGTGTGCACGTGTATGTGTGCATGTGTGTGTGTGTACACTTTTTTTCAGCCACCCAGCTGTGGAGATTTTGTTAGTAGCCACAAACCACTCACTGTACTTGATTTCTTTCTGGAATCCACATTGGTCAGCAGTGATGCCTTTAGCACCAGCTAGCTAGTACTCCGTGCTGTGAAAGGCACATGTAACACACAGGAGTCCTGCACCCAGGGAACTTAGGATCTGGATGTCCCTGTGGGTCTGTCATCTTAACCAGACAGGTAGCTACTGGCCACCAATTTTCTCCTCATGTGAAGATTGTGGATTCTAGGGTTTGCAAGATCTTCTTCTTAACTGCCCATCTTCATGGAGGAAGGAAAGAAGGAGACCTCCAAACACAGCTCTGGACTTCCTGGGCTCAATGCTCTTCAGCTCTGTTTCGGTTCATAAGGAGCCACCACAAGGCCCAATATTGCCACCAATAATTTGGTTTCTGAAAGTCAAAAAAAAAAAAAAAAAAAAAAAAAATCGAACCAGATGGCTTTCAGAGAAAACAGGACACATCTCAGATTCCAATTATATTAAAATGATGACCCAATTTAGGAAAACACAAAGTGTCATAAAAAATGTTTAAATAAACAAAATCTGCATATTTATGAAACGATAATATTCGTTGGGCTCCTCTCTCCGGGTACCCGAGTTTGTAAACCAGACTGACTGCATTCCAAGCTTGCTGTGGAATCCAGGCTTGGAGGAGCCCGCAGTACTGTTTGGAATTGCAGACTATCTGAAGAAAGAAAAAAGATTTTTTTTTCTTTTTGTATGTGTGTCTCGAGCCAATTTAGGAACCTGAAAGGTCAACTCTTTATGAATTTGATACATCCTCTTTTAATGCAGCCCTGATGAGTGCTCACCCGCCCTGCCTCGTTGGCTGAATGTTCTGACACCTGTCTCCAGAAGCAGTCACTGTTACCCTCCCACCTCCACCGCCACTGCAGACCCAGCGCTGGGCTGGGTTGGCAGGGAGAGCCTCAAATTTATCTATTTATTTTTCCAGATAAATTAAAAAACTCAGGGGGCACTTAAAATAAATTAGCAACTGCTCCTGACAGTGTCTTGCTTGTGGAGTGTCACATTTGCAGTTTTGGCAAGGACTAACTCGCCTGCCTTGCCTTCTTCCCCACCAGGCACAAACTGCTAACAGAACAGTGTGCTCCTGTGAGCAGGCTTGTCGCTGGAGAAGCTACTCATTCCGGGCATGGTGAGCCAGGAGGGATGACCCCAGAGCTTTCAGGGTCATACCTTCTCAGGGACAGCCAGGCGGCACTTCAGGAGCCTGGAGGAAGGTCAGTTTGTTCTCAGTTTTGCTGAGATTCCGAAATGCTTTTTGAAAGGAACTTCCTGTCACCTAGCCCAGAGAGTGGGGCTGTCATTTCATAAATACTGCAGTTCTAGAGAGTTCTCTTCAGAGAGGATGTTGGATATGGCACCTACTTCTCTGCAATGTACATGTTTATTTAACGAGTGAATATATACTGAGTCTCTTAGGTTCCCAGCATGTAAGACACAGCCCAGCTGTCAACAAAGATGCACAGGCCTGGTTTTCCTGGGCAGTGTTTCTGAGATGCACACCCACCTGCAGTGTGCTGGCATGTTACCTGTCCCCGAAGGGCATCCAGGGACATGGGACCAGCATCCCGGAACCCAAATAGCAGGTGAAAAAGTGACCGTATAAAGTTGGTTCTCCATAGATTGACAAAGGAGGAACACCCAGTATGCCAGTCTGTAGGTCACACATACCCCGTCTGCTCCATTAGAGGGCTGCCATGTTTCTGGGAGCAATTAGACAGCCTCTCTCTGTTCTCTCACTTAAAGAGCTGCTTTGAGCCTTCAGACAAAGATGAATGCTCTTTCCCTCTTTCCTCCCTCCCCTTCCTTCCTTCCATCCTTCTCTCCATCATCCCTTCTCCCCTCCCTCCCTTCTTCCCTCCCTCTTTTCTTCCTTTCCTTCCCTCTCCCTTTTCCTTTCTCTCTCCCTCCCTTTCCCCTCCCTTCTTTCTGTCCTCTCTCCCCATTTCCCTCCCTCCCTCTCTTCCGTCCTTCCTTCCTTCCTTTCTTCCTTCCTCCCTCCCTTCCTTCTTTCCTCCCTCTCTCTCTTCCTTCCTGTCTGTCTTTTCTTCGTCTCATAAGTGAGGAACGGAGTCCTTAGTTAAACTGGATCTGGATAACATTAAGCAAGGTAGACTTTCTACTCTCTTCTCATGATGTTTGCATTACTCTTCCTCCTGGTAGCTTTTCTCACATTTACTCTATGAGCTCAGAGAATCAGACAGACAGACAGACAGACAGACATGTAAGAATCTACAGCTTCCCCTGCTGTGCTGTGTGGCAGAGCATTCTGTCCTAGCATTCTGTCCTAGGTGAGTGGCTTTCACTAAAAGGGGTATATATATATATATATATATATATATATATATATATATATATATACTGTCAGAGAAGTCCTACATCATTGGGACTACACCAAGTCCCACCTGACTATAATTAAAAAACAGGGCTTATCTTAGTTTTGGGCAATTAGTTTTTGAACATCTAATTTTATCACCACATAGCTCCCCCTAGAAGACTGGTTTTTTAAAAAATGTTTAATTCCTTGAAATGAAGCTTTCTTTTTCTTTTACTTTCTAAATTCTAGACTTTTTTTTTTTTTTTTTTTTTTTTTTTTTTTGAGTCATGGCAGGGTTATCGAGAGGCAGAATTGTCTCTTTGCCAGAGTTTAAGTGCAACGTTTTTCATTACAATTTAACAAATGTTCATTTTGAAATAGACAGACAACGGGTCAAACCACCCCGGCTTCTCTCCGTTAACCCGAATGCATTAGAGCGGGGCTTTTCATTCTCAGATCAATGTTGTCTCTTATTCTTGGACTTAATTTAGTATAAGATTAATACGGCCGCCTCTCCATTTATTTCTGTCTCTTTCTCTCTCTGGCTTTAATAAAATTAGAATTAATTTAATATAATACAATCTCCAGATTTTGTGTGTGTGTGTGTGTGTGTGTGTGTGTGTGTGTGTGTGTGTAGCATAGAGATGCCAAATTCAACAATGTGCTTTGATTTTTTTTTTTTGCCACTGGTAAACTATTGTGCAAAAAAAAATTATATAAATACAAGAGAACATCTGGTCTTTTGAACTGTAGTCACTGCTGTATTTAAACATCGCACCCGTTTGACAAAATTAAAGGATTTTATTCTTTGTTTTTCCTGGGCTTTAAATAGTGAGCTACAAATAGTACGTGGAGTTATCGTTTCTAGCTCACTCTGAATGTTGTGCAGGGAAGCTATTCTGCATTCCCTACGATTTCACAAGCCAGCCACTGGTTTAGGAAATGTGAACCTACCGCAAGAGTCTATCTCAAGACTTTTAAGACAATGACCCAAATCAAATTAAATGCAGTGCTCCCATTATTTAAAAAAAAAAAAAAACCACAACAATTTCTGAATGCCACTATGCATTTGAGGGACAATTTTGATATCTTTAAGAGTAAAGTAATTAGAATTATTACTGCCACTTTTATAATAAACTCTCGTGACTCTCCCCGTCTGTCCGGGCTCTCTTTCATGATGGAGACATCATACATTTCGTAATTGTTCTATGAAGGAAAAAGAGAGTTAATCTTTTTGCATTTGAAGTAAGCCTTTATCACGAGCCCAACAAAGCCAGACAGATCAAAAAAAGAGCCTGTGAGAGCATTTAAGGAAATTAGTACAAATGTCAGTGAAAGGTAAAAATTAATGCACGTATTATTGAAATATGGTTGAAACCTGCCTTCTTTTTCATTTCTTTGATATTTCGAAGGCATAAAACATTCAATTAACTTTCCATTGTGTTTGGGGGAGGAACGGGAGAGGATTGTGGGAGAAGTGCTCGGGTGTAGGAGGTGCTGGGGGGAGTGAGGGCTGTTAGCAGGCTGGAGACCAGAAACAGGTGGCCTGTGCCACCCAGAGTCACAGGCCCTGAGGACCCCTGATTGGGGCTTGCCAGTAGGCTTTAGGCTTTCCTGTCCTGTTATTCAGGAGCTTTAGACGTCGACATGGGCAGAAGCGAGACATCTTTAAGAAGCACAGACAGTGGACTGCTGGGGTTGTCTTGAGGCTTAGGCGACAACTCAGTCTCTGGGTCCACAGGCTGGTGCTGAGAGTCACATGTGTAAGGTCAGCTGGAACAAACATTGGCCCTTAGGGACATTTGGAATAAGACTAAACTTTGGTTCATTGACAGAAGTTTTTATTTTATTTTTATTTTATTTTGTTATGATCGCAATTAACTATGACTGGATGGGGGAAGAGTGATTTAAGGCAAGAAGGAATTTGAGGTGGGAGAGGAAAGCTAATGATGTGTGCGTGTGAGGAACCCAGTGACCAAATGCTGAGTGACCTCCGAGGGGTAGCTTAACCTTTCTGTGTTAATATTTGATTCTTAGTGTGTTCTAGGGGTATGGCGACCAGCTCGTTAAACGGCTAAGAAACAGGGAAATGTTTCATCCTGAAGGCTTGTAGCAGACACTGAACAAATATTAATTTTCTCACCCGACTCCACCCCTTCATCCCTTTTTATGCACAGAAGACAAATCAATTAAATTATTTGGTTGCGATAAAGGAGAGGACCCGCGTTCCCTGCGCATTCTTTCCCACTGAGCTCCTGTCAGAACCCTCGTCAGCGTCCTCTCCTTTCAGGGCCGAGCATCTGGTTTTGCTTTGAACATTTTGCAGGCTTATCGAGTTAAATTGATAAGGCTACTCTCGGAACATCAAAACTCTTCAGCAGAACAATCATTATTTGACAATGGCGATTCAAGAATTTCTTTCTTTCTTTTTTTGTTTTTTTTTATATAAAAAAATTGTATAATGAAATCAATCTTGCTAAATTGCGGGCATGTCAAATTATGATCAACTTGCTGGGTAAACATTCGGGCGAGAGAGGGCCGACTGTTTAAGGAAGAGGCACGTGGATGGGCGTGGCCTCTCCTCGCTGTCATCAGTGACACGTTTGTTTTATGGCCCTGAGAAGAGAGATCCGTGTCCATGTCGTGAAAACAAACTTTAAGAGAGAATTAGGGCTGAACGTCACAGAAGATGCATCTCAAGGTGCAGCCCAACACAGGGCACATCCAGGATATAACTCAGTTAATGGATATAACTCAGTTAACGTCCTTGCTCGCTCGCCGGTGAAGTCACTGTCTAAGGGTCTTGGTCTTGCTTGCTGATGACGTCACTGCCCCTGCCGGTGACGTCACTGCTGTTCTCAATACGCATCTGGTAGATGTCAGAGCCGAGAGGACAGATTTATACTTTGCGGAGGTAGCAAGTGGACACAGGAAGGAAAAAGCCAGGGTCCCCCCCCGACCCCCAATTTCAGAGTGACATTTGACTGATGATGCATTTCTCTATGGAAACGTGGTCTGGTCGCAGTCAGGGAGGGAAGGGTCAGCACCGGAAGTGAGCAACACGCTGTTGTGTTTTCTGACTCCAGCTCTGATAAAGGAGCCTGGGCCGCAGAGGAGAAGGGGCGGAGAACCTGAGCCCATCCATCAGCACAGAGACTGAGGCTGAAGGGACTCTGTAGAGCATCATCAGAGAAAATGGAGGCCATGCTTCTTGGGTGTCTAGAATCTCAAAGATAGAAGGACCAGGGAAATGGGACAGTGGAGACACAAAGAAAGACAGGACGGGCTAAGAACACGCCCCAAGCTGAGGATCTCTCGGATGTCAAATAAATAAATAAATAAATAAATAAATAAATAAATAAATAAATAAAATGTGAGGAAAAAAATGGAGGTCTTTCAGTCGCTTGGTGGACAGGGGCTTGATGGATGGGGAGGCATGAACAAGCACCGCCATGTTACTTTCTACTTCTCCCAAAGGTCAGTGTGCAGCAGCCCCTACCTCCTCACCTGCATCCCCATCAATTTCATCATCACCTGTATCTCTATCCACTCCTTCATCACCTGCATCTCCATCCACTTCACCATCATCACCTACATCTCCATCCACTCCATCATCACCTGTATCTCTATTCACTCCATCCTCACCTACAGGTACTTTTGGCATGGAGGAAACAGAGATTAGCTAAAGAATGTCTTAACTAGATCGGATTGTCATCTACATCTTAATGCTTAGTGTTCTTAGAAAGATTTCAAAGTTTCAGATTTAAAAGATGTAGGAACCCGGCCCAGCTGCTGGGGAGAAGGGTGCCCAGCTGCCTTACTGGGGGCAGCGTCTCAGTGCCGGGCGTTCTGAGCCAACTGCTGCCTCTTGCAGACTGAACCTAGCCATGCCTAAGAGTCTCCCACCCAGTCTCCTTTGTCTTTCTGATTTTTTAAACCTCTTCTGATTCCTCCTTGCTACAATTTTTAGGGTGATGTGTGGACCGCTGATCTGAATCATACTTAGATCATAACCTTTTCGTGTATTCTGAGAGGAAGATGCCAAATCCTCAATTTTAAAACAAATTATCAGATATTTCAAGAAGTCAGATTGCAGATCACTCTTTGCAAATCATAAGAACTTGCCTGCCACGAATGATCTACTTGACAAGAATTTGTTTTTTTTTTTTTTTTTTTTTTTTTTTTTTTTTTTTTTTTTTGAAATGTGTTATTCTGACTTAAACACATAATATCTCTCCCTGTCCCCATCATAAAAGCTTCTGTATTGGCTCGGTCTTAGAAGAAATTTTTAGAATGGGTATTCAAGCCCTTGTAGCCCTGAGTGTGAAAGTGTGTTACATTTTGAAAACCACTTCCTTAGAAGACTGCATCTTAAGAGTTCAGGCTAGAGGTCTGAAGAATATCTTCAGTTTCTGCTTGTGTGGGGGTTTTGTGTGGCCTGCCTAAGAAGAGCTATTTTCGGCCTCTCTGTTTTAGCACAGGTGGCTTAAAACAATAGAAATAATCCCCAAGCAAGCCTACCTGGGATGTGCGTGGAGATTCACGCTGTGGCTCTCAACTGTGAAGGCGGGCTAGCAATGTTAGCTTCCTTCAGTGGCAAAGGATGCTTGGCTCGCACATTGCTTCCTAGTCTGAGAAGAATGATTCAACCCACTGAGACGAAGGTAGACATTTAGAACATGTTATCTCTGGCTTTTTGCTCATTCTAAGTAAAGGTTTATTTTTCGTAAGTCCTTTTTCCTGATGGAATGAATTACCAGGATGATAAATGTCACAGTGAACCTGTTACATTAAAGCAAGTGTCTCTCTGATTTTTTTCTTTTGTTCTTATTTGTTTTATTTGTTTTTGTTGTTTCCTTTTGTTGCTGTTCTTCAACCTCCAGCTTCTCTGCCGAGTGAGTGCTTGTTTATTCTGCCTCTCACAGGTGCCTGTAAACACCCTGGAAAATTTCTGAAGCTTCACCCCCAGCTCCAGGGTAATGTCAGGCCAAGTTTTCTGAGGCACTGCAGCTTGGCTGCCAAAGAATGAAGAAGAGAAGCTGTGATCTCGTACAACTTCAAACAATCACAGAGGTACGACCTCCACTTGCCCCTGCACATCTGACTGTGTAACATCCGCCCTCCAACTGCCGAGTCCAAGGGGCCTTCCATAAAGCCCCGCACAGTTATTACTGACGGGCCTGGGGATGAGAATGTCTCAAAATGTGTCATTTAATCAGAGGCTCAGGAAAGCCAGTTTTAAATCCCACGGGGGTGGGTGGAAGGAGGCTTCTGCTCCAAGAACAGAACCACAATACAACAGGAACACCAGCCCAAGGCTGATAACATGAAGAACTGGAGGACTCCACACATCTGTGTGATCCAACATAAGTTACAGCATCTTGATTCTTTGGGTCCCCAGCCAGAGTGAGGTGTGGTGTCCCCTACTCTTTTTTATAAATCCCATTTTATCATCTGTAGGATTGGGCTGAAAATGAGGCTCAGGATATTGAACCTCCACTGTCACAAAAAGTGGCATCAGTACCCGAGAATCTGGTCAAGGCTGGTTTGGATCACTATTTAATATGTCACACAGAGGCTGAGTGCTGGCCTGTCCGATCTGTCCCATAATAACTGAAGGGACCAGGGGGTCAGGATAGACATTTATTCCTGGTTATATATGGAACAAAGTTTCAGTGTCGACTTCTGGTCATATCACACAAACTCTCGTCTACCAAGGTAAAAAGGCTCTGCCCCGTGCAGATCTACCGTGCCTTTGTGCCTCTTGTATGCTGGAAACTTTTATTTATATATCTTTTCTTATTAGGTCAGCTATACGATTTCATCACACGTCCATGATTGTAAAAGAAAGTTACATTTCTGTTTCCTGTTTGGCCGGAACAAAATTGCAAATAAAAAATTAATTTCTTACAGGTTTCAAAGCGGCTTGTAATGCATAATGGAGTTTTTGTATGACTTCAGGAATCTGGTTCATGCCCATTCTGAACAGACTACCGAAGCGCAGCAGGGCCCTGGGAATTACAGGAAACCCCAACAGAGGGCATGGCACAACTGCTGTCTGCTCCTGCCCAGGGCACGAAGGGCAGCCTTGTGCAGCACCAAGCAGCCACCTGTTGCTGTACAAACTCCTGCCTTGCCTTAAAAACAAAACGGAAACAAAATAACAAAACCTCAAGAAAACCCAGAGCCCCAGGGGTAGAGGAGGGAGTAGCAGAAACCGGAGCCCTGGGTACTGCCATCTTCAGGTCTCCCAGCAGGGCGGGGTCCCAAGACAAAACGGTGAAATGGGCTTCCCTTTAAAGACTGCTTTGCGTGCTTTCTAAACTAATTTTTATTATTTTGTTATTTATTATTAATAATTATTATTGCGTTTTTTATTTTTTAAAACCTTACTTGGTGGCTGTGAAGAACTTGACAGTAAAAGGACAGCAGGACTTTAAATACCTAAGGAGGCCAGACCCTGGATCAGCTTTGTCAGTCGGTCTGCAATTGTTCACTCCCGCTTCCGCGCCCCCCCCTCCCCCCGCAGTGCTGAATTGCAGTGCAGGCTGCTATGGTCCTCTCCTTGGGGGATCATTTCATTTGGGAGGTTCTGGCTGGCCTGAACCTTGACCTTCAGGGAGACCGGGTTCCAGGGAGGTGGTGGGGGGTTAGTAATCACCCTCAAACCCAGTTTGTAAATGAGAACTCGCCTCATAGGGCCTCACAGGTTGGGGCGCACACACCAAGAGTTTGCCAGTCACCAGTCTCAGCGCCACCGTAAGACAAGTCCCGAGAAATCCGCCGAGTGCCAGCACTTTCCCAAATGCGATTTCTCCAGAGAGCAACCCGATTTAAACAGATTTCACTTTGTTCATAGCAGTCCCCTTCCGCAGACTGAGGGTGGCTGGGGGGACAAGGGTAACTTCAGGGTACCAGCCCTGGGTCGCGGTGTCCCAGGGCTCTGGAGCAAGCGCCCTTTGGTGTTTTTCTTCCAAGCACTGAGCCTCTCTCTCTCTCTCTCTCTCTCTCTCTCTCTCTCTCTCTCTCTCTCTCTCTCTCTCTCTCTCTCTCTCTCTCTCTCCCTGATCTCACGACCCGGGAGCGGGGGCACAGGCGACCCGGCGGAGGGCTCTCAGATCACAATCTGTGAGGCACCTGCCTGCACTTTGTTTGACTTCCTACCTTCCTGCCCACGTCACTGGGGTGGGTTTCATGTCAGAGAAAATCGACTTGAGTCTCTCTGGTGCCTTCAGGGCCTGGTGTGGGTGGGGGAGAGGGCAAGGGGAACACCATATGGAAAGAGGTGAGTATCTTGGGTCCTCAGTGTCCTCTTCCACCGTATGTAAATCTCTCTCCTTCTTGATGTCTGTCTGTTCTCTTCCTGTCTCTGTCTGTATGTGTCTCTGTCTCTCTCTGTGTCTCTGTCTCTCTTTCTGCCTCTGTCTCTCTGTCTCCATGTCTCTCTGTCTCTCTCTCCTTTCTAACTTCTGTTTTCCTGCAGAACAACTAAGCCAAGGACATGAGCCCAGAAACTATCTTTCAAAGCACATGGACGGAAGTGTGGCTTCCTGGATTTTCTCTTTTTGCGCCAGGGCCTGTTCTTCTGCCATGCTATAGAGGAAACTGAGGCAGAGAGTTGTGATGGAGCTTGGCTCTGATAGGATAGCTGGGTTCCCAGTCCAGAGCAGTACCAGGATGCTCCTGTGCACAGCTGAGTGGTCCTCAGCTGATGACCCCTGACAGCAGGCACCCTTGACTCTCTTAAGGGAGATTGTTCCTGTTCTATTACACGCACTCCCCCCACCCCCACTCCCGTTTTTTCTTATTAGTTTACTTTAATTTTGAGTTTGGCAGGAGAGCCTATGGCGGCCATCAAGGGAAGCACTCTGATTAGAACTGAAGCCTTCCAAGCCCCTGTTCGCTACTTTGAAACTCTTTCTCTGGCAATGAATATGGATGGCCGTTGTTGCCTATGAATATGGAAGAGTGGGTGGGGGCGTGTGCCGCGGATGGATCACTATTTAACATTAACTGCTGGTAACCTTTCCTCTTCTCTGGCTTCCCTGCAATATTATCCCGGGAAGGGTCAACACCCGTTGCCTTTTTGCAAAATACAATTAGTCACTTTTTGCCACATGTGCTTGCCCTGGACCTTATTTGCCATCCCATATAATTATTAGAAAAATCTTCTAATTTTATTTGAAATTCTAAGTTGACACGGAGGTCAGAGGTCGCGCCACAGCATTGTGTTTAATTTCTCTTTTGTTGGCCTCCCTTGGACTCCTGAAGAATTACTCTCAAAGGAAGCTTCCAGCCTGCTCTGTGTCTTATTACCGCGGTGACAGTGGGAGCCATTCAAAACAGCTCTGAGTGCCTGATCCAGAGAGGGTGGTGTCACAGGCAGCCAGCTCTTCAGAGAGCTCCGTCTAGGTGGCCTGGATGGCCACACCCCACGCCTAAACGGCAAACTCTGCTTTCAGTCCCTTATACTTACTGTTTGCTTCTTCTGGGATTTTTTTTTCTCTTCGCCTGCATGGCGAGCGTCCACATTTCTTTAAGGTCCTTCCTTCTCAAGCCTTCCTCTCTGCATCCTTCCCTGCCCACATAGGGGTTGATTATTTTCCCTCACGTTTACCCTCCTGTCCCGGCTTTAAGTGTAGTCCCTGACACAACCACATTTTGATGTGTCCTGCTCTCCTGGCATCTGCAGTCACACTGCCTGGCCTCATATTCTGACTCTGCTCACTCCACAACAGTGACCTTGTTTGTGTGACAGAGGTGGCAGTGTGACTTTACCTTCTGGATCCTTTGGATTAAATGAGATCCTCCTCAGTGCCTGCTCAGGCCGGCTTCCACGTGGTCACAACATGGCTGCTTCTACTCAGACCCACAAGCTGCCTAAAAGCAGGGAGGGAGCTCCTTACTGTCTCTCTCGTCCCTCACTCCTGCCTTCCTGCCTTCGCTCTGCCTTTTTCTCTGTATTTCCCTCCCAGTTCTCAAACCAAGTTTAACCTAGGCTGGCCTCCAGCTTGTAATCCTATTGCCTCTACCCGTGAGATATGCATTTCCTCCCTCTCCTTGACCCACAGTGGACACTGTATGTAATGCTTGGCACAACGATCCTGTTCTGGAAACCGTGACAAGAGTTTGGTACTGGAGACATCAAGGGTCAGAGGTCATGAAGAATCAGTCACCCCGAGTTTTCTTAGCATTAACTTCACAGAAGATAATTGCTGGGCTCTACCATGGACTCAAAGAGGCAAAACAACTTCCATACACCCATGACACAATTGGGGTGATAAACAGATGTGCCCCTTGATATAAGGCCATTCAGCCAAGAGCAACTCTGCTGAAGGAATTGAAACCTTGGTCCTCTTTCTGCCAGCACCCTTTTGGTGTCTCTTGTTCCAGTACAGAATCACCGTGCCCAGGGCCTTAAGCTTTAGGGCCATGCCTGCAGGAGCCTATCCATTTGAAAATTAATTTTCTCAGAGATGGTTTAAGACATTTTAAGCTTCCAGTCTACTGGATCTACCCCATTTTGGGCCACTGGTAACTTCACATTGGTAGCGACTCCTGGAGTCCTACTATGAGCCACACAATACACATGCATACTAATTAAAGTGCCTACTGGGAGCTCCACAGCATATGCTATGTGCTTGTATCAGGTCAAGCCTAGGTTTTAGTGTGGGATACAAACACTTCTTACTCTGACCAGAGCTTACCATGGACCCATTTCTCATGGATGTCTCCCTAGAACATATCTCTTTTAGTCTGGGTACCATGCTCAGTCTCCTTGCCTAGGATGCCTCTGCCCACCCCTGGCAGCTGCTTGTCACAGCCTTTGAGCACCCCACACAGGTAGCACCCATCCCTCTGGCCTCTACCATCCTCTGTACCCTGCATCCTGTTGCCCACCCACTCTCGTGACTGTCTTGGACTGGCCTTTACTTTGTTGCTGGTTTCTGACCATGGTCTGTCTCCCTTGTGAGGCTTTGTGTTCTGTTTTGGGATCCTCTACACCCGTTCAGACCACTAAATTTCTTCTGGCTATCCATTTCCAGCCAGTGGCCTCTTTGTTGGAAGAAAGGAGGGAGAGAAACAGAGGGGAGGCTGGGATTTTCACTGTGAAAGGAATGTTGGAAATAATGTGTATGGATCTCGAGTGGACTGGACACACGGGGGATCCCAAGATTGACCTTTGTCCTGGTTAGGGCCACTATTGGTGGCCTGAAATACCATGACCAAAGCAAGCTGGGAGGAAATGACTGCTTCCGTTTATACTTCCCAGTTGTAGTCTACAACTGAAGGAAGTCACCTCAGAAACTCAAGCAGGGCATGAACCCAGAGGCGGGAGCTGATGCAGAGGCCACGGAGGAGTGCTGCTTACTGGCTTGCTTTTCCTGGCTTGCTCAGCCTACTTTCTTATAGAACACATGACCACCCATCCAGAGATGGCTAGGCCCTCCCCTATTAGTCACTAATTAAGAAAGCGCCGTGCTGGCGCGTATCTACAGCTCAAGTTTATGGAGGCCTCTTCTTAATTGAGGTTCCTTCCTTTCAGATAACTCCAGCTTGTGTCAAGTTAACATAAAACTCTCCTGCACACCTTGAAGGTTAAAGAAGCCGTGGGTTAGGAGTGACCTTTGGAACCCAAGATGACAGACCTTGTTTTATGTCTGCAAAGTGACTCCTGAGTGGGAGGGTTTCTGGGAGTTCTGTGCTCACTTTGCTTTAGGCCTGTCTAGTCCAGTGAGAGTTGAAACGAGTAACTCACCAGCCATAACTAAGGAGTTGTTCTTTAAAGCATCTACTTCTAAAACAACTGCCCTTTGGTTTTTTTTTTTTTTTAAATTATATTGTTAATCTCAAATAGCATTTTGAAAGATTCTTTCAACAGAGTATGCAAAACAAGAAGATTTCCATGGACTGGGAACTGGAAACCAGTTCTTTTAGACTCTTTACGCACCGTGTGCGTCTCAGCCCTTTGAGAAAATGGTGTCTAAGTTAAGTTCCCGTTGATTCTGGCATGTGACACTGCAAAAAAAAAAAATAATAATCGAAGGCATTATTTTATTTTTTGACAGGGTTTGAGGACCCAGTATCGAGTAAAGTACTCGGCATAGAGGTGGCAGAATTAATACTATTGAAATTGTGTTTACAAGATTAATGAGGAAGGGCTCATTCACGAAAACCATTATGGCAGATCTAATAATGACAGCATTCAACTTCCTTCAAAGGCATGTATTAAGCGCCCACAGGTACTTGGCAGTCTGTGGCACGCTACACAAAGTCAGACAGACATGGTCCCTATTCACGGAAGCGCTCACCATTGTGAGCCGCTTTTGTTGGGAGCACAACTTTCTGCCTGTCTCCGTCGTCTGAAAGACACTCCTTGTCATTATTCGTGCTGTCTGGGTTTTTTTGATTTTTTTTTTTTGAGGGGTCTTTTCTTTTTCTTTCCTGTCTTTTAATTACACCGTACAAAGTGGTAGTTTATCCTCTGGGGATGTTGCTGGCTGACTGCAAGTGGGCGGGGGTGGGGTGGGGGGAGTACTCTTACAGAGTTGAGCGGTGTGTCTTTGCAGAAGGTCCTCCTTACCTTGATGGAGGCTCTGCAGGGGCTTTGTCCCTCCGTGATCACTTTGATCTCTTAGGCGTTTACCAACTCTATCTTCTTCCAGCACCCACTGCCCGGATGCCACCTCATCCGAGGTAGACAATCTACTGTCTGCTCTGACACACAAGGCCAATAGCTCCTCTCAAATGGGCGGAACAACAACCGGTGTCCTAGTTAGATTTATATCCCTGGGATAAAATGCCATGTCCCAAAGCAACTTGGTGAGAAGCTGTTCATCACTGAGGGAAGTCAGGGTAGGAACTCAAGCTGGGTAGGAACCTAGAGGCAGGAGCTGATGCAGAGGCTGTGGCTTGCTCAGCCTGCTTTCTTATAGGATTCAGGACCACAGTCCCAGAGGTGACACTGCACACAGTGATCTAGGCTCTTCCACATCAACCATTAATGGGGAAAAAATACATCACAGGCCAGTTGGGTGGGGGCGCCCTCTCAACTGTGTTTTCCCTTTTCCAAATGACTTCAGCTTGTGTCAAGTTGACATAAAACTAGCCAGCACAACCCTGGACACATTGGTGCCCACTAACCTGTAGCCTTTTTGATGCATAGTGCTGCAAAACATTAATTATTAGTGTTGGGTAACTTGGACAGGATTGGACAGGCATGGAAGCCTCTGTGCAGGGGACTGTCAGTCAGAGAGCATTTTTTGGAGTAAGGGTCCACTCCATACCAAGATTCTAGATAACAGGAGCTGAAAATAAAAGGGATCCAGTCCAGGATGTTTTCCTATTGGGGGCTGGGAGGGAACCATTATATTTCTGACTGATAGAGAGGAAGATAAAAATGATACAGGTTGATGGGTTGCTAAGAGATGTGTTGGCATGTGTGTGCTCTGTATGATGTTTAGGTGTGTTAACAAACATGTAGTCAGGAGGTGTGTTAACCAAGACTGTGAGGTCAGGTCCAGCACAGAGGAGGGCCAGGAGGGGACAAGGTGACAGTAAGCTCTATAGTAAGAGAGGACATTATGGAGATAGAAAGAAAGCCATGGAAGACTGCAGCCAGGAACCTAGTGAATATTTCAGCAAAGGAACATTCTAGAATAAACATCAAGAACCACTATTCTGAGTTAGACACATGTCTGGTGCATCTGAAGGATGGGAGAGAGGCCTTACTGTGGTAAGGCCTGGAATTTGGCTTTTCTGTGAGTGGAAGGAGAATTTCTTTCCATGGTGGCCAGTCTCTTGGGTTTTTTGTTGTTTGTTTTTTGTATTTGTGTGTGTGTATGTGTGTGTGTATGTTTACATGTATGAGTGTTTGCATGTTTATGCATATGTGCATGGAGGTCAGAGGTCACCACTGCTTGTTGCTTATCAGAAAGTGTCCTTTTGGTTCCTTCATGCCTTCCTTCCTTTTTCTTCCCCTACTCATGCTGAAATTTAATCCATATACTCAGTTTTAATCAAATGCACCAAGGACAGACTACACACCGAGTTTACCAAGAACAATACATGTTTTGTCGTTTGGTTTGGTTTTTGAGACAGGGTTTCTCACTGGTCTCTGGGCGTCACTGATTATGGCAGAGGAGCTGATCAGTGAGTGCCAGAGATCCTTCTGTCACCACCTCCTCAACTCTGGGGTTACAAAAGCTTGCTAGTTTCATTTTATTATTTTCTTTTTCACGAGTGCTGTGTGCCGAACTCAGGCTCTCCTGTGTTCTCAGCAAGCCCTTCACCTGCTGAACCATCTCCCCAGCCCAGCTCCCAGTTCTGAGAGAAGCAGTCTACCTCAGCCTACTGGGGCTATGGTAACAAAATAACTTAGTGCCATTTTTAAATGACAGAGATCTGTCGCTCACAGAGTGCTTGGGATGGAGATCCAATTTCAAGATGGCGGCAGACTCCATGTCTGCTGAGGGCTTAGTCTTTGCTCCAGAGATGGCACAGACTCTAGCCATTTTCACTTGGGGGTCGGGACCAAGTGCTTCCAGACTCCCCCGGGCCTCTGGTATTAGGATAATTAGGATACCAATTTCATTCATGAAAGCTGAGCCCTCATGACCTTCTCAGCTCCTGGAGGCACACTTCTTAATGCTGACAGTGACACAGGGGGGACGGGGTTTTAGTACATGAATTCTGGGAGATTCATGTATCCCAAGCCGGCACGGTACAAAAGCAGATGCTCCACTCTTAGCTTGAACAGTTCTATTTTTTGAAGAGGGCAGCCCACCAAGGTCCTGGTCCTATGTGTTCCGAGGGAGCTGTTCCTGTTTGTAGATAAATTCCAAAAAGCAGCTCCTTCCAGATGCTGTGTCTCCACGGCGCATGGTGAATGCCTGACATTTAAAATCCCGGAACCCAAACCTCCAGTGTGTTGTATCTCTTCGGAAATGATGAATTTCAAATGAACTCAAGTTAATGTAATGCTTGTGAAAGGCGCCAGACAAACCGTGTTCAAACTGTAGACGCTCGACAAAACAGGTCCAGCAGGGCCACGCTTGGCAGATGGCACTGCCCTCTCTGCCTCGTGCCAGGGCCAGACGTCGCCTCTGAGTGTGAGAAGGTGAATTCTGCTTACTTCCTCTTCCTATCTCGCCTGTGGGGGACCATGTTACTTCCAGAAAAGTTGTCTTAGCTCCCAAGAGTTAATAATGGAATAAAATTAATCAAATGTCTATCTCAGTGCGACGGTTAACATCAGGGAGATGCAGCCTGGGACATGCAGAGCTGGGTCAGATCTGATTACAATGTGAGGGGCTTTCTGTGTTCTACCTGGCCACTCCCATGTGACTCCTTGAAGAGCTGTTAGTTATGGACGCTAATGTCTTAACTCAAGCATGAAAGGTAGCCTAGGCTTGGGGCAGTTTCTTGTGCGTTATGGAACATGTAGGTATGTCTCTGTGACCTGGATGTCACCTATACCTTTCCTAGTGTGACAATAAGATGCCCTTAGCCACCTGCTCCCAAGGTGACAAAACCATTATAGATCATGACAATATCTGGATGACAGTGATGAGCCCTGTTTTTACAGACTGGCTTCACATCCAGTGTGATTTGATAGCACCAAAGAGGTAGCCAGGGTTTATGTTGTACAGACGTGGGGATGCCACAGACTCTGTCCTCCTGTCCATAGAAGCAATGTATTCCTTTCAGAAAACTTCAAGTTAGACACAAATACACCTTATTTTTCACCAAACATAAACAAACCGTGAGTATTTTTATTTTTGCTCGTATGCCTGTGTGTATGTGTGTGTTATATGCAGGTATGTACGTGTATGTGGTATAGACAGATTTTTGCATGTGTCAGGTATACCAATGTGTGCATGAATGCAGATGTATTACATGGATGTACATTTGTATTGAATCTGTATGGGACAGTTATTTACATATTTATATATACATACAAACACATATATGAATACATGTATATGTGTGTATGTATATGCTGGGGTTACAAGCACATATAACCGTGAATAAGTTTTTAATGTAGGCACTGGAGATTCAAACTCAGATCCTCATACTTTCATAGCAAACACTTTACCTACCAAGCCATCTCCCAGGCCCCCTTTCCACCTAGTTTTTCGAGATAAGGTTTCCTCTTGGCCTCAGAATCAGCAGCTAAAGTAGTCTGTCTCTGCCTCCTTAGCTCTGGGACTATGAGGGCTTGCTACGGTGGCCAGCTTTTTTTTACACAGTTGTTTGGTGGTGGAATTTAGGGACTCATGAAGCAAGCACTAGAGTTCTTTCATGGAGACTGGCTGTGAACTGATTATCAGTTCATAAGTTACCCATGTTCCTGCTGTTTCCGGTTTCTCTCTGTAAACAGTGGTGTCCACATTTAGACACTCTGAGATGGATAAAGAGATAGAACAGTCCATTTGGGCTGGGGGCGACAGGCAATAGGTAGCCGACACAAGATGGAGTGGGGAGGGGCATGATGTCGGACGCCAGCTTGAGTCGTGCAGGAGGATGGAGAGGCTCTGCTGACTGAGGAGGGAGGCATGAAAGGTGAAAGGGATGTGCTCACTCTCGTGGCTGTGAGCTGCCCGAAACTTAGACATGTCCAGTGGTCAAGTGGAAGCTCCAGTTCAGGCTCAAGGTACTGTTTGAAATTATCTTTGAATTATCATGCGAGCCACGTGGGTCCTACTAAATTAATTTGATAACAATTTATGTACTATCCCAGATAATGACACCGTTTTCAGAGCTTGGGGCTAGCTGCATCTCGGGTTCTTAGCAGCCAGAGGTGGCTCGGGGCAACCTTATCAGAAATGAAGGCTTCGGGTGAATACACGAGGGCGTTCACTTTGTCAACTTAAGTACCCACAGCAGTGCTTAGAAAAGCCACGTAGTTGGTTTAGAAGCAGCACAGACCCCAGCGTCACAGGGGTGTGCCCTGGGCCAAGCGTGATCCAGCCTGACTCGTCCACCATGCTGAGCCTGGGCTACAGTTGCCCACAGCCAACAATCTCACAAGAGTACTGGCTTCACAGTGTAAGTTCAAAGCCAGCCTAGACAACCTAGGGATATTTTTTCTCTCAAAAGGAACGCATTAAAAAGCTGACTATCAGATCAGTGGCAGAGCATCTGTCTGCCATGTGTGGACTCTAATCAAGCACTGAATAATGAAGACAGAGAGGAAGAGTACAGCTGATCACTGCCAGGTCAGCAAGGACCCTTGAGCTGAGGACCCATGAGCAGCCCTGTGATACAGGCAGAGGATGGAGGCATTTGAGAGTGAGGGAGAGGCTCACACAGCTCAGGCCGCCAGGCTCATCAGCGGGGCTGAACAGTGGCCCCATGAAAGTGTTAACATTCACCCCAATAGCACAGAGACTCCAAATTCCAGTTTATAGCCCAGGCTTCATTGATTCATTTCTGTATATATGTGACACAACTCCCTCTCTCCTCTCTCCTCTCTCCTCTCTCCTCTCTCCTCCCCTCTCCCCTCTCCCCTCTCCCCTCTCCCCTCTCCCCTCTCCCCTCTCCCCTCTCCCCTCTCCCCTCTCCCCTCTCCCCTCTCCCCTCTCCCCTCTCCCCTCTCCCCTCTCCCCTCTCCCCTCTCCCCTCTCCCCTCTCCCCTCGCCCCTCTCCCCTCGCCCCTCGCCCCTCTCCCCTCTCCCCTCGCCCCTCGCCCCTCTCCCCTCTCCCCTCTCCCCTCGCCCCTCGCCCCTCGCCCCTCGCCCCTCGCCCCTCGCCCCTCGCCCCTCTCCCCTCTCCCCTCTCCCCTCTCCCCTCTCCCCTCTCCCCTCTCCCCTCTCCCCTCTCCCCTCTCCCCTCTCCCCTCTCCCCTCTCCCCTCTCCCCTCTCCCCTCTCCCCTCTCCCCTCTCCCCTCTCCCCTCTCCCCTCTCCCCTCTCCCCTCTCCCTCTCCTCTCTCTCTCTCTCTCTCTCTCTCTCTCTCTCTCTCTTTCTGTTGTTTTGAGGCAGAGTCTCTGTACTTAGCCCTGGCTATTGTGGAACTAACTCCGTATTACAGATGACCAGGCCGGCCTTGAACTCACAGAGATCTGTCTGCCTCTGCCTCCCGAGTGCAGAGGTAAAGATGTAGGTCATGAAGCCCCACCTGCAACCAACTTCCATCCTCAATAATTTGGGGATTAAAAGAAGAAGAAAAGCCCAGAATACAATGCCATGGGTCCTGTGCCACTTTCAGCCATGCTCAGCTTTTGCTGTGTGTCCCCAGTCCCCTCTCCTGTTCCCTCCCTGCTTGCTGCTCCCCTTCCTCTCTCCAGTACCCCCATCCTGCATCTCTGCTGCATACATACTACCATCCCTCACCCTTCCTGCTAACTGCCTTAGGGTCTCCCCTGCCCCAGTGACGGCCTCGCTGTATCTTCCTGATGTATATTCTCCTTCATACACACACCAAAAAGTAAAAAGTCTAGAAAAAAAATTATAAGCTAGGATTTACATAGAACAGAAAATATAACATTGTCTTTCTGGGTCCGAGTTCTTTTGCCGATTGTATAATTTGCATTTCTACCCATTTTCCCTGAAGACTGATTTCGTTGCCAGCTGGGCCACGACAGCAGTCAGCTAAGCCATCTAAACTCCCGTATCCTCACCTACAAGGCAGATGCTCATGATGTCAGGCTGTGAGCAACAGCTTGGTGGTATAGCACGGCCTTCGAAGCTGCTTGACACCTGCTGCCTGATAAACCCAGGCTGGTTGATGACCTGTATCCTGTGTCCACTTCAGCAGCGATCAAAGGGAAAACGTGGCCTCTGATTCTGGAGGGCCAGGGTAATGTATACATTCTATACTCTTGAAGTTCATAGCCACGAGGCGTAAGCGCTACAGAACAGAATCACATGTCCCCGGAATGCAAAGGAGGAAGGCACTGGCTAGATCCTGCTCTCTGCCTGCACCTTCAAATATTTGGGGAAGCAGTAAGATCTCCAAGTCAGTGTGAGGAGACATCCAAAATAGCACAATTCAAGGGAGGGGAAGAGAAAGCCCCACTGAGAGCAAGGGCATTTGCAGCACAGAGCCGGAGTTGTTAATTGAAATCGGACGCTGCCAACAGGAGCTTTGGAAGGCACCCAATCAGGATTTGACTAATTAAGACATCTTTAAAATTGAACAGGTTGGACTGCCTTAAAGAAGAATTGAGCCACACGCAAACTGCGTGCAGAGGAATCGGACTCTGGAGGTTTACAGAAACAAAACAAGCCCATGTGGCAAGAGGGTTCCGATAAAGCCCAAGGGCAGAGGAGGTGGCCAGGGTCATGACCTCGAGCAGCTATGTCACATCACAAGCAGGGTACGTGGGCTGGTCCTGGGCCAGACAGTTTGCTCAGGACCCCTTGGAAAATGAAGCAGCTGGAGTTTGCTTGTGAGTGATTTTGGATTTTCGTTTTAAAATGTACTAGGGATGCAACTAGTTCCTCACACATACCCAGAAGCACTTTACTGCTGGGCTACATGCCCAGTCATTTATTGTCTGTCTGTCTGTCTGTCTGTCTGTCTGTCTGTCTGTCTGCCTGTCTGCCTGTCTGCCTGCCTATCTATAATTTTGAGACAGACTCTCACTTAATTGCTCAGGCCAGACTTAAACTCACTTTGTAGCCCAGGCAGGCCTTGTGCTTGCGATCCTCCTGCCTCGGCCTCCTGATTAGGTGGATAAAAAGCCTGCACTCCCAGGCCCTGCGTATCTTAAGACATTTTTAGGGTGTACCCTTTCCCCCCTTTGTGAACCATACCAAAACATTTCCACAGGGCCCCTGCCATGCGTAACCTGCATCTTGAGGGTTTTCTTTTCTTTTCAAAGTCTTTCCATGGCCTCACTTTCTCTGTTTCCTATGAAGCCAGTCACGGAGGCTCTATTTTAGCTTGTTACTAAATAAAGTAGTAACTCTAGAGAGAGCACAGATAAGACGCCTAATTTTTAAGGTTGTGCTAAGCTCTCTGCTCACCTGACAGCCTGTATTTAGTATAATGATTTATTTGCTCTTCCAGAAAGCTAACAATTTACGTTAAAATTTCGGATACAAAAGGTAAGGTTACCACGGCATCGTTTAATCAATAGTGTGACTCGGTACACAGGAAGACTCCAGCCCCACCAGAAAATATTTTGACAAGGCTTAAAACAGTTAGAACTTCATCAGATCTGTTCATTATCGGAGACGGTGGTTGTGTGTGCCGACTGAATCGCAATAAATATTTCCGTGATTGAGAAACCTGTTACAGCCTAAGAGCAAGCTGACTTGAGCCTTAAATTATTTCTTCATAATCTGTAAATAAGGTTGACATTCCCTTGGCATCACAATAAATATTAAGGCCATTTGGAAGAGAATATGCTGGTTTAGAGGCCTGATACACACACACACACACACACACACACACACACACACACAGCTTATTTATATTATTGGCACAGGGGACAGGGACACCTCATAGCCTTCTGCATTTGGCAAACCAGCCTGACATATTTCACATTATTGTTTACATTTGTTTTGGGGTTCGGAAGTCATATAATTAATATACTAATAAAGAATTGGTGAACCTGTTTTTGTAGAAGTACATTCCCAAATTTTTCTTTTCCTGTCTTTCCTTCTTTTCTCTCTCTCTCTCTCTCTCTCTCTCTCTCTCTCTCTCTCTCTCCCTTCCTTCCTTCCTTCCTTCCTTCCTTTTCTTCCTTCCTTCCCTTTTTTCTTTCTTTCTTAAAATAACATAGTGAAGGCTTATTCACAGTCAATACTAGTTGATAACAAGACCATCCATCCAGTGATTTTTATTAACAGGTAATGCAACAGCAGAACATGGAGAAGAAACTTCCAGAGTCATTTTTGCAGGCATATGTCCTGGTGATGTGCAGGACAGATGAGGAGCCGGGAAGGTAAGTAAGAAAACAGAGGGAGAAGGGGTCCAAAAGATCCGTGTAGGGGGTTCTTTCCTACAGTTTTTATTTACTTATTTTATACATAGAACTCATGGCTTTGCCTGTGCTACGCAGGCACTCAATCACGGAGCTGCGTCTCTCGCGGCTGTCAAGAGGCCGGTCTCTTTGCTTGAATTCAGAGACAATCTTACTTACTAGGTAGCCCGGGCGGGCCTTGAACTGACAAACCGGACAGCCTCCTGTTCTTGCTTCTGAAGAGCTGGGATTGTAGGCTATGCCCCACGGGAGGGCAAGCATTGTTTGCTTTTGTGCGGTGAATCAAACGCATTGCCTAATGGCTAAAGTTACGCTCCACCCCTCCTTCCCACCTCCTTTTTGCCTTTCAGTTTTTAATATTGAAGGAACCGTTTGCCTTTCTTTGTTGTGCCAAAAGATGATGGTCATGTCATCCTTTTCAGGGCGAGTCACCATGTGCTCTCTTACAGTTATGGGCCTCGAATGTTGCCGATAAGGGGTTAAATTCTGGAGCGCGCGGTGGGGGCGTGACCTTGAACTCTGTGCCTCCCTGTGTTTTTAGGTGGCCTCATCCCATCTCTGCTTCAGATGTCCACAGTGTGAAACTTCCTGCTGCTTTCTGGAAGCCCAAGCATGTTCCTGCTGCCTTGAGTCTGTACTGGTCCCGGGCCGTCTCCAGGAAAATCGTCACTGCGCATGCTCTCTCCATCCCAAGTGGTTCTCGGAAGGCTCGGCAAGGGATTCCGGAGGGGTCTTCTCCGCTTCTCTGAGACGGCCCCAGCCACTCCGGGGACTCTCTTCCTCTCCACCCTGCTGTGTTTTACTTCTCAGGACATATCACTACCCAAGTGTGACCATGTGGACCCAGTGAATTCCCTGTCCCTCTCGTCCTCTGCGTCATGAGCTCTGAGCTCACAGACCTTGCCCTCTCTGTACCCACTGTGGAACAGGTGGTCCTCAGATGTCCCCTGAATGCCCCACAGGGAAAACTGGGCAGATACAGTCCCTTATTCCACGTCATGAGACCGACATCTGGAAAATCTTATGGCTCACTTAAGAAACCTCAGCAAGGTGTGACTTACGGTCTTGGCCTCTGTCTCCAACCCAGACACTCTGCTTGTTTTCTCTGTGGTCCTTCCTTGAGACTTCATTCTTGTGCAGACTGCCCTTGACACACACAGGGAGGACTGTAACCTCTGTGCTTGCCACGCCTCTCTGGTTTTTTATGAGTCCCATGGTTTTGGTGAGAGTCCTGTGGCGAGTGCATTCACGCCATGGTTATTTGTGTAGTGCTGAGGATTGAACCGGGGGCCTTGGACACACTAGGCCACTAATCTATCATGGAGTTACAGCCTGGCTGTTCTTCATCACTTTTACTTTTTTTTTTTTTTTAAATTTCTGAAATGGCTATGACTTCACCTGTATTATTGACCCAATCTTGGTAGCTGTGACTTCTCGGTGCTCAGGAGATGATCACCAGCCCCTCTCAGGTGTCTCTGACACCCAGAGGGGTGCCCTCATTCCTTACAGGGCTCTTCAGCAGGGGACTTCTGCAGGGAAAGGGGACAGCACCAGAGAAGGTGCAAGGTTGAAAAATAGAGAATGACATCAGGGGAACCAGGAGGTGAGGAGGCGTTGGGGGTGGGGGACAGAAACGAGGCTCTGCCAAGCTGTGCTCAGAGGGGAGTCACGGATGCTGCCATGCTGAACAAATGGGTTCTGGGGAGGCCTCAGAGTCTGGCTGTCCTTCCTATTCCTGGGTATACAGTGGTGTGTGTGTGTGTGTGTGTGTGTGTCTGTCTATCTATCCACATGTATATATAAATATACACACACGTATATGTGTGTATATATATATATATATATATATATATATATATATATATATACTTTTCCTTAATGCAAACTATAGAAACAGTCACTATGGAATATCAGAAAAATGATTAGTATTGGAACCTTACTGCTCATGGTAATATTGACCTTCTTACGTGTTGTTTCTGTGCGGTTTTTTTTTAAAATTAGAATTCCTCTTTAAACTTTATCATAAAAAATGTGCGAATAAAAACATCACACATCAAAATTAATCAGACTCAAAGTCTATACTTCAACAAACTCCTGCACAGTTCAGATCGCCATTCCGAGTTGGTGGAGCTTCACACTAGATTCTGCTATGTAATGTATTCTTTCTGCGTGCACCCACCACCCAAGCCAGAAACATCCATGACAGAAATAGGACTAGCTATTTTTTTTCTGTATTGCCATATAATTTTTATAAGCATCTTTCTGTTTTTTTAACTTAGTCTTCCTATGTCTTGAGTAGGTCCCTTTTAAGTGCACAGCCATTAGTGTCTAATTTTTTATGACACTGGGATGGCCCTAGGTGAATTGTGTCATTGTCCATAAGCCATCCCTCTATATTTAATCGGCTCCCTGATTGTCACGGTTATAAAAAGTTGGAGGTAAACGGTCTTGTATGACTCAGGGGTTTTATGGCTGATAGTCTTGAGGGTGTGAGTTCACCAAAGTGGAAGCCCTGAGTGGGAAGAAAATACAGACGATTCAAACTCTTGATGACACAGTCGAAGGGCTCGGGACCTGTTTTTCTCCATGTCTGTCTGGTTGTCCTGGAAATGGAATGGCATCCTACACTGTGAGCTCTCCCCAGGTCTGTATCACAGGCAGATGGTGATGTCGGTGGTGATGTGGGAGCAGAGCTCCATTACTGTAACTGTCAAGAGCCTTGGGGGTCCCTAGCTAAGAAAAATCCAGAGACCGGCCTCCTAGCTTCCTGAAGACTGTGTTCTGCTAGAGACGGTGGCGGCAAAGACACGCTTTTCAAAGGTTTTCATCTGTTTTCGGAAATAAAATCTAAACACGTATTTTCGAAAGTGCAGTAAATTTTGCTAAGCTGGTGTTTTCCTTGGGCTTCCGGGACATATGGTTTGTCTTTCGGTGTCACCAGTAGCCAAGTCCTGAAAATATTAACTATTTCATTCTTCCAAGGAGAGTGTAAAATTATCCTTTATTTTCTTTTTTTTTCTTTGCCTCCCACACATTGGTTTTAACAAAAAACGAGACATTCCTATTATAAGTAATTACAGCCCTCTGTTACAGTCTTTCAGAGCCATAAAATTAGCTATTGTACTAAATAATTAGCACATGCCATTCAGAATATCCTAAAAATTATCTGCAACATCAAGCAGGAACTATACGCTGACACTTGGCCACGCTCTCCAGAAGACTGCTCAATGAAAATTAGGTGCTGGCAACAGGTGCCTTGAAAACAATTTATTAATCATTACCAAGAAAAAAAAAAGAGGCTTTGAATGATGGCACATGAAATTGTTTCAAAGTTCAGAATTGCCCGAACTCTGACTTTTTAAGCACAGTCTTGCCTGCTGGCATGCTAATTGCATCCTTGAGGAAAATTCCAGCACTGACTTCGAGCAGCTGATTTAAAACTCATGCTCAAACAGCTGAGCCTCCTGTGGGCACAAGGGGCTGGACAAATGAGGACCGGATCCCCTGAAGGGTGAGAACCATCATGCAGAGAGGCATCGCCAGCAGAGAGACACCCCCCCCTTGTGTGTGCTTTCCTTTAATCAGTGATATATATATATGATTGCTTATGAAAATATAGCTGTTTTAAGAGGGTTAGTGGCTCTGTGGTGGAGTAAGGACCTTAACATGCTCACAGACCTGAGATGAGGAGTCAAACGTATTATTCCATAAAGTAATGAGAGTTCCCAGTTTCTCCTGCTAGGGAGACATAGCTGATAGAGACCATGTGCATTAGAAGTCTTGTATTGAAGAGCACATCAGAATTTTGACTGGAATAACTTAGTCCAAATTAGGTAAGAATCTGACTTCTAGAAGACTTTTTTTTTTTAAAGGTAGATTAGTTTTAGTATCTATGCAGGAACTGATACTCAACTGACAATCAGACTCTGTGCAAGTTTGATAAGAATTAGACAGTTGTGTGCTTAAAACTGACATGAGCCCACGGAAGACGAGACAAAAAAGAGTAATATTAACCCCCAAAGTAAGCTCCTGCACTCTGCTAAGAATCAGACAAGACAGACCTGCTGAAGTCAGGAGGGGGTTATTTTATACACAGAGGGCATCAAGGCTGGCACAATAGCCTCAGCTACCCCAGCTCTAGAAGCCAAGGGTAGCTCTGACAAAGGCTGCAAACTGATACTTCCAGCCTCTCCCATCACCCACTTACAGACTGGAAGGACCATAAGGATCACTTAGACCTCCCAACTGTTTCCTTCCCAAACAAAGGGAGGTGTGTTGCCCTGAAGCATGCCCACAGGGACACTTTGGAGCCTCTTAACAGCCGACCTTACATTATACGTTATACATTGGACAGTGCCCCTTAGGCAGGCATTGTGATTTTGCTGGAAGAGGGTATATCCTGAGCACTAGGAATTTGTAAAGTCCACCTGTGCATTTGGAGTGTGAAGCCCAGACAGGGAGCCACCAAGCCAGCTTTTGTAAACCTGGAACAGGTTTCAGAGAGCTTGTGAGTCTGTTGTGTGTCACCATCACTGAAGTGCATTGACACAGTTGGAGCTAGGAAAAAGGCAGGTGCTTTGCATTTGGGGATTCTTCATCTAAAGAGTTTATGGGACAAGAAAAAAAACCCAAATTATTTAGAAGTAGTTGATGATGATGGTGATATTGGTAGTGTGTGTGTGTGTGTGTGTGCTAATATAGAGAGAATGAAACAGAAGATGCACATAGAAGTCAATATTCTTTAAGGGCTGGGAGATGGCTCAGTGGATAAAGTGCTTGCAACACAGGCACGAGGAGCACGAAGACCTTGAATCAGAGTCTCCAGCATCAAGCAAAATTGAGCACAGAGGTCACTGTTTGTAACGTCATTGCTGGAGCCTCCAAAACTAAAAGGTTCTGGAGGCCCAATGGCCACCAGCCTCCTACGATCAGGTTTACTGAAAGACCCTATCTCAAAGACCAATGTGGGAAGCGACAGAGAGATGGCCCATCTTGACAGCCTTGACTTCTGGCCTCTAAATTCATGGACAGGTGTATCCATACACAGACATGGCACACATGTACGCGCATGCACACACAAACACACATACACACACACACAGGAGAGAGAGGGGAGGGAAGAGAGAGAGGTATTTTAATTAGGAAATAAAAGGGCAACGTTAATGAGAAATTAATTTATGATGCTAGAGAAAGAGTATCAGGTTAAATCCAAGGACATAGACAGAAATCAAGCCCCAGAGAAGTATTAACAAAATAGGAAACAGCAAAGCAGTGTACACCCAGAGAGCACTTGAGCAAACCAACCAGTGTCCTCCAGACCTCTGACGAGACAGATAAAGCTGGACATTAGGACAGTAGAAAAGGAAGACACATGGGAGATAAAGGACAGGGAGGAGTTTAAACTGGGAGACTGTGATGGATAAAGAACACACGCCAAGACACTTGAAGTCGCCAATGAACTAGCTTAAATACAGGGGGAAAAAAAAAGCAATTCACCACAACCAATTTAATAGGAAACAGATGTAAAGTCATTGAAGAAAATGAATCAGGGCTTAATTTTTTTTCCCCAGAAAGAAAACAGTAGAGTTGAAATGTTGTTCAGAGGGAATTTTACCCAATAGTCCCTCTTGCACAAACTTTTTAAAGTTTTATTTTTAGGGGGCTGGAGACATGGCTCAGTGGGCACTGGCTACGCTTCCAGAGGACCTGGGTTCAATTCCAAGAACCTACATGGAAGCTCACACCTGTCTGTAACTCCAGATCCAGGAAACATCCTCACATAGACTTACACGCAGGCAAAACACCAATGCATAAGAAATAAAAATAAACTTAAAAAATTTTTTTGGTGTGTGCGTGTGTGCGCACGTGTTTGTGGGTGTGTGTATGTGCACGCTCGCGCATGCATGTGTGTGTGTGTACACATATATATGAGTGCACACACCTATAGAAGCCAGAAGAGGGTGTCACATCCCCTGGAGCTAGAGTTGCAGGTGTTTATCAGCCTTTGTAGAACTGTACTTTTCTCTGCAAGAACAGCAGGTGCCCTGACCTGCTGATTCATCTCTCCAGCCTCAGCAAAGGCTCAAGAAGAATTTTCAGCTCAGTTTTACGAAGCTGTTCTTGCTTTAACCCCAAAACCAGAAGAGGAAAGACCAAAACAAAAAGATGACAGTTGTATGTGTCACTTTCTCATCCATGGACAGAGTACAGGAATGTAGTCTAACATATGAGCAAAATAGACTCAAAATAGCATATGCATAATTCAATGTCCTGGCAAGAGGGCTTCCTACAGGGAGGGAGGGTCAGTCAATCTTCCCTGGCGAAATCAATGGCTTTATTACATTCATCAAAGATGAAGAAAAAACCGTGTCATCATCTTGAGAGAATAAAATTCCACACCTAGGGGCTGGAGAGATGGCTATACATTTTTGAGTGTGAACTCTTACAGAGATCCAGTGTTAAGTCCCCAACACCCCACATCCAGCAACTCATGTCTGTAACCCACTGCCAGGGGACCTGACCCTTTTTCTGGTTTTTATGGAGCATTCCCATGTGCACACACAGTGACACTAAATTAAAAATAAAACACATCTTACAATCTTTCTACCTCTTGAGACCCCCCCTTTGCTAATATGTTATTTTATCTTTATGATTTTCTGTGTGTGCAAATGTATGTGTGTGTGTGTCAGCTTCTGTATCTATTTCTTGTGCTTTTTCTTTGTTTTTTTTTTTTTTCTTTAAATTTGTTTGTTTTGTCCTTCCTGGTTTATTTGTTTTTATTCTACGTTATTATTACTATTACTAATGTAGGTGCCTGTTTGTGTTCTAATGGGAGAGAGAAAGAGTAAGGGTTTGAGCGTGTGGAGAAGTGAGGAGTGTCAGGAAGGAGCTGGGCAAGGGGAAAGTGTAATCAGAATAGATTGTATTGAAAGGCTGTTTTTAAGTTTTTTTAAAAAAAAACTTTAAGATGTTCTTCATCAGTTAACAGAGTCTAAAAGCCATTTTAATGAAATTCGGAGCACAGAGAACACTGTTAACACGAAAGGAGGTGACAACATCCCTCAGCTGATGTCTTAGCTGGTGGTCAGTGCTGGGACAAGGAGACACTGAAGGAGTTGAAGCTGGTGTCCCAGTATGCTGAGGACACCCTGGAAAAAGCCACAATACAAGCAGGAGAATCCACTAGAGATTGGTGCAAGCTGTAGAATTATAAACCCCTCGGGGAAAGGCCGTTCCTCATGGAACTGTCATCCAAAACCTATGTACGACACCGAAGTTATAAGATCTCAAGAAACCAGAGCGACACCGAAGTTATAAGATCTCAAGAAACCAGCTTTACATAACAAGGTAAAGTTTTATGGGAAAAATTATACAACTTTATTAAAAGAAGTTGACATTAGCCGGACATATATTCTTTGAGTTTACTTTTATTTGTTTGAACTAATGATGAGGGAAGATGTAGGGATAAAATATTTTGCGTGTGCGCATGTATGTTGAGTATACATGCGTGTTCATGTATGTACTTGTGTGTGTGTGTAGGTATGTGTGCTCGAGTGCAAGTATAGAGGCCAGAGGTCAACTTCAGGTGTCTTCCTCAGTCACACCTCACCTTATTTTTTGAGATGTGGTCTCTCATGGAGTCTGGAGCTGTCTGATTGGCTAGCCTGACTGACCAGCAAGCGCTAGGGATTTACCTGACTCTGCTCTAGCCTCTACTGGCTTTCCAGAGCTGGGATACAGGTACACTACCAAGGTGAGCTTTTGCATAGAGTCTGGGGAAGCAAACTCACACACTCATGCTTGTGTAGTAGTGTTTACCACTGAGTCATCTCCCAAGTCCAGTGCTAGCATTCCTAAGGCATGCTGGGAAGTCCTTAGGTCAAATGGAGACGCGCCATCAGAAAGGACTTTTGTCTCATTAGCTTTCTGCCGGATCATGTGACCTCCTCCTTCCAGCAAGTATCAGCATTAAGCTGGCACCAGAGGCAGGACTCATAAGGTTGCCTAATATGGTATTTTCAGCCTGTGATTTAAATAGACCTCATTTCTTTATAAACTTAGCCAGCCGAAAGTTTTTTGTCATAGTAAAAAAAAAAAATCAGATAAACACACCGGCCGTGTCTAGTAATATGACATGGACAGTATTATGGAGAACATGGTGAATGAAAACCCTGCTCTGATGGGGTGTGCTCAGGCCATGGAGAACACGTTCAACACATACAACTACATGCAGTGTTAGGCAGGGTGGAGAGAGAGGGATGGGGGAGGGGCTTCAGGGCAGCATCCGAAAGGCTCTGGACATCAGATGTGGACAGTCTGCAGGAAGGGGGTTGGGGGGTGGAATGGAGGTCAAGCCTTGGTACAGAAAGCACCACGGGAGTCTAGAGGACCAGTTGAGACCTTGATGACTTCTTGGTAGTGGGATGCTGCAGAAAGGGAGGAGGGGGAAGCTCGTCTCTCTGTAGTCCTGGGGTGGCGTAGATGCTTCAGAGGTGGAGTGGGAGGTGAGGGGGAAAGGGAGTGGAGTGAAGGCTGCCATTTCCCCTGTCATTCAATGCTCAAATCTGCCTATGGTGGGCGAGGCTCCCTGCTGTGTAAAGGAAGAGGAGAGACAGACTATTTTGCATGAATTCTACAATTCGCCCTTGACACAGCCTCCTTTGGATCACATCCATCATTAAGAACCTTCCAAATATATTGAGCGCAGTCCACGTACTACCTAGGACTATTTTAGGGACACATGATACTTAATCGCTGACCCCAGGCTCCTCCCCCCCTCCCACTTTTTTTTTCCAGAAGCCACATCTGTCTGCTGGTGTTCAAACACTCTGATAAACCATAGTCTTTCTTCTTCGTAGAAGGACAGAGACATTTCTTTGGATAACAGTCATAAAAGTTGCTAGGGCCAGTTTGAAAACTATGATGTTCTTGGGTACTTTTAGAACAGTGTCTGGCATGTGAGAACTCAGTATGTGTTGGCCCGTCTCAGAAGAGGTTCTGAAGTTCACTGAAGATCACTCCTCAGAGCTGCTAGAGGCCACACTGCAGCCTCAACACGAGCTTCTGTGATGACAAACTGGACAAGCTCAGCTGGCGGAAGGAGCGGCTGGCGTTGAATCGAGAACACGCGGCTTTGAGGGTTGCGACTTCCGGTTGGACTTCTGTGGTTGTCTGATGTTCGTCCTTTTAAAGGCTGTCACACTTTACCAACTGCATCATTGGCCCAGCCATTGATGCGTTTTGTCTTGACTTCCATTTTAAAACCTTCATCTGGTCTTTCAAACAAATATTTACTTATTTGTTAAAAAATGTATGTGTATGCTTGTGTGTATGTCTGTCTACCACATGCATGCAGTGCCAACGGAGGCCAGAAGAGGGCGCGAGGTCCCATGGAACTTGTGTTACTGATTGTTGTGAGCTGTTCTGTGGGCACTGGGATTCAAACCCATGTCCTCTACTAGAACAGTCAATGCTCTTCAAGGCTGAGCCAGCTCTCCAGTGCCAGTATTTTTATATAAAGATTTATTTTTATTCTATATGTACATGTGAGTGCCTGCCCATGATGTAAGTGCATCATGCACATCCTTGGTACCTACAAAAGTCAGAAAGAGTTTTCAGACTTCCTGGAACAGGGTTATAGGCTGTTGTGAGCCACTGATGTGGGTGTTGGGAAAAAGTTATTTATGACAGAGCCAGCTCCCCAGCCGTTTCATCCAAGGTTTGTAACTTATTGGTGTAGTTTTTGTCAAGTTCACCTGTACCCGAGTTTCCAGCTTTGTGAAGTCCTGAGCTGGAAACAGCCCGTTGCTGTCTGTGTGGCTGTACCTCTCTGTGGTTCCAGCAGCCCCGGAGCCCACTGGGCTCCAGCTCATGTTTGAGCTTGGAACCCGTCCCCCAGTCCACACTCACTGTTTGCCTCCGAGGCTGTATAGAGTCCTGATTCTCCATCACATGTCTCTCGAAGGTCCTATGCAATTTCAGCAATCTCTTTCTACCTTCTGATGTTTTAATGATTTTTAAGACGGCAGAGGTAAGAGAGTATCAGGCTCAGGAGAGCAGCCGACTGGTCACGTTCCCAGCTTCTGGAGATCAAGGGTTTCTGCTTTGAGTATTGACTTCTGTGAGGGTGTCTTGGGATTCCTCATGGTAAAGCCCCGCTCTCCCTCCAGCCTCAACTCCACCTGCAGAGAACAGGGTGACCTTTGTTTGTGATTAGCCATTACATGGACAAATCTCCTCATCTACACTAAGAACGAGAGAGGAACCTAAGTGCCATCTGTCCCCACACAGGAGCCCGACAAAGAGAGACAAGAGAATGGGCCAGATTCCTCCTGCGCCCTTCATCCATCTGCTGGTGGACCTGCTTTCGAATTCTGCATGAGTTGCTTTCCTCAAAGCTGTGACAGTACTTGTGGCAAAAGTGACTGTTAAGCAAGGGCTTCTTTCGTCTCAGAGTTTGAGGGGGGAAGGGTAGCAGTGTGAAGTAACCAGCTGGTTCTATGGTGTCTGCAGTCAGGAAGCAGAGAGAATAGAGTAGTTGCGCCCTACCTGGCTTCCTGTGGCTCAGTCCAGGACTCCAGCCCATGGAGTGTCGACACTGTCTTTAGGTGGACTCTCCGCTTCAGTTGACCCAGTCCAGAGACTTCTTGTGGATGCCGCTGCAGGTTTGTCTCCTTGGTGACAATTCTAGATACAGTCAAGTTGACAGTCAACATTAAACACACATTGGTTAATTTATTCATTCTCTTTTCAGTATGGAGGCTTATCCCATGACCTCATCCTAGGCAGAATAATCTAGCTCTTGGTCCCAGTTGCCAGTTTTGGGTTATTTAGGAAGAATAACTCCTGTTCATGAGAATTAGGAACTTCAGGGACCCATTAACCAGGATGTCTCCTCTCCCTCAGTTACAGGACTAGGCTAAGGGGCTGGGGTTAGGGCTTCAGTGGTCACCGCAGACTTGACTCCTTCACTGCTCAATGCAGCCATTCATTTCCAAAGATATCCTTTGTGCCTAACCAAGGATGCCCAGCTGGAGAGCCTGACAACAGCCAGAAAAGACTTTTTTTTTTTTTTTTCGACTTGAGGACGCCTCTTCAGGGTCAAGGACTGACAACTCCAGGTTTTAGCAAAATGTCAGAGGCAGGCGGGACTCAGAGGCAGAGGAGATGGGTGTCAATCAAACTTGTCAGTCAAGGCCTGTCAGTCAAGCCCTGCCATTCACTCAGCACAAGCTCTTCCTTGGGGGAAAGGCTGGAGGTAGATTTCGTTCGTGTTTGTGATGAGACACCGAACAGCGAGATTTCCTTTGATGACTTTCCCACTGAGTTTTGGGACTAGACACCCAAATGATGGTTAAAAGTTCATCCAGAAATTAATTTTCTCTTCTTGTCATGGAGCACTGGTGTCATTTTGTCACGGCTCCTGACTGCAAGGGTATAAGACCTGACTAGGTTTCAGAGAGCTAGACTGAGGCTTTGAGAACCACTTGCCAGGCAAGCCAGACCTGCCAGGGGCTGCTGTCTTTTACGTTCTGATGTTAGGTGTGATCATTTAAGCCAAAGCTTGCTCCGTCTTGGGGGATGAGGCTACCAGGAGAAGGGGACTCAACAGGCAACATCTCATACATCTTTTGGACTCTTAGCAGGCATCAGATCTGAGGCAGTGCCTCTCATGATTGCGCTACCACAGTGGGCAGCTGGGGAGGGTTGTGTTCATTGCACCAGATATGTCGATTTGGAAGGTGGGGGTGCATCCTTCAGTCCTGCTGAAGTTAATAAGTCAAGCGAAACCATCCACATATGTGGGAACAGAAGATTTCCAAAGCAGCGCCTTCATTATAAAAAACGTGTTAAAATTAGTAACTATTTTATATCTTGCCTATTTTTCCATCCAATCTCGTTTTTTTAAAACATCCAAATATAGCTTTTGCAATATTAAGGTAGATATGCATGAAGTCTCAAACGGGAGAGATGAGAGCAGGATCTGACTCTTTACCCTGAGGGAAACAGGCATCCTGGGTGACAGTGGCAGTCCTGCCTTAGGGACTGGGGTGCATCTTCAGCGATACCCCTCTGTGCCCTCCTCAGCCATGGTTTCCGAGAAATCTTTCTCAATCCTCACTTCAGAGTGGCGAGCCTTTTTTGATTTTTTTATGTTTCATTGTATAGTCATTTAAATGCATTTTAAAATGTTTATTTTATTTAAATTGGAGGGCAGTATACACATGTACCACACCATATGTACAGAAGTCATAGAATAACTTAGCCAAGTGTTTTTCCATCATGTGGATACTAGGAAGGATACCCAGATTGTCAGGCGTGGCGTCAAGCACCTTCATGCCACATGACAGCCCTGAGGTACAGCCACTGGAGCATGCCCTTTTAGTATCTTCTCTGAATGCAGGTTTTCAAGGTTGAGATGGAGCAGGTACTCTGTGTACAGTTCTTGAAGGAGGTAATGCAAAAACTTTGCAATTATGTCATGATGTCATCTCCTATTGTATTGCGGTTTTATGGAAATCGATGGCCTTTGATACCCACTGTTAAGACCCGTTTGTGGTGGTGCTGTCAAGCATTGGTTCTCAGTCTGTATTCACTTTCTTCTTGTTGAGACAGTCACGTTATTTCCTTTTGGAGAACAGTCTCCACCATTCCATAAAGGTTCACTTAGGGGACACAGTTTGCCTTACCACACAGGCACCTCAAACCAGTTCAGGATGGATTGGCTCTCCTACCCTTTGGACACAACTTGAATAATATTGAATAGTATCTATTGCTGTTTGGGGGGGTCAGGAAGGAGAGGAGACATTAATTCCGGTGTGCAAAGTCCTGTGCATGCGATTTCATGAAGATGATAGCAGAACCAGGGAAGTAGAGTGGTCCTTTTGGAGCTCAGAAGGATGTGAGTGAGTCCCAGACCTCCTACATGGAACATTTTGCATGTGTGGGCTTTGATTTTGCTTTGATTTGATTGTGGCCATGCTCTGGTTCTTCCCTCTTAGAGTAAGTATGTAACATGTTTCGGATTTTACAGCAGCCCATGGTTGAGAGATTTTGGAATTTTAGAGAGACTTTGGAAGTTTAGAGAAACTTTTAAGTTTTAGAAAAATTTGGCTATTTTGAAGAGGCTTTGAACTTTGAAAAGTGAGTTTTAAAAAACTATGGGACTTTTAAAATTTAGAATTTTTTTTTTGTTTGTTTTTGTTTAGAGCTGAGGACCGAACCCAGGGCCTTGCGCTTGCTAGGCAAGCACTCTACCACTGAGCTAAATCCCAAACCTCTAAAATTTAGAATTTTTAATGATATAAATATAAAATATTGGGGGATGAACAAGGAAAGGAAGATTATGGATTAATAAGTGATGTGCTTGCGTGTGAAGTTGACAATAGGTCAGCTGGGCTGGTTGTTTTTGTCAGCTTGACACACACACAGACATATCAGAACAGACAGAATTTTAACTCAGAAAATGTAGGCAAGTCTGTGGGAGTATTTTTTGAGAGGGTTCAGCTCACTGTGAGCAATGCCATTCTGGGTAAGCAGATCAGAGTTATACAAGAAAGTAGGCTGAGCAAGCCATGGGTAGAAAACCAGTAAGTAGATTTCCTCCATGGGTCTCTGCATCAGGTCCTGCCTTCAAGTTCCTACCCTGAATTCCACTATGATGGGTGATGACTGTAAGCTAAAAGAAACCCTTTCCTCCCTAAATTGCTTTGAGTCATTGTATTTATCACAGAAATAAACACTCTAAGACATTAGTATATTGCTTAGTGCAGGGTGTGTGCATGTGCGCGTGTGCGTGCACGCGTGTGTGTTTGTGTGTGTGTGTGTGTGTGTGTAGTATATGCAGACAGGTTTCTCAGGCTACCAAGTGCATAATTAGAAAAGTAACGTGTACATAGCTCAAACCAAGTGGGGTCCCAGGCTAATAAATGATTCCCTATGCTTGTCAGCCTCACAGATGTAATCCCCACAGCCTCTGCTTAAGGTTTTTCAGACCTCATTTTCTCTCTTGGTCTCCTGCCTCACAACCAGGCAGCCAAGTTTAAAGGGAAGCTGCGTTCCTTAGGAGGGGTTTGTCAGCTTTGAATGGTAGTTTGACCCTCTGAAATTTCTTTTTCATTTCAGAAAAGTCACTCCAGAGAAACTATAAATAACTAGTTTAAACCAGCTAATGCCATCCAGCCCCTCTTCTACAGAGATACATTTTTCTCTTTTATAACATGAGGATCTCTGCCCATGGGGTGTCCTCTGCCTTAAATGAGTTGGTGAAGGAGGAAGAAGCTGGCTGTCCTTTTGGGGACTTAGCCTCTGAAGTCACCTGGTGGTATGCCCACTAATCTCCATGCCTTGGATCACGCAAGCCCACACAGCAAACAGAAACTCACCTCCAGAGAGCAGCAATGTCAAGGCAGAGCTTAGAAAACTATTGAACATATCTGGAATAGACTGAGACTTCCTAATTCCAAATCCAACTCCAAGCACAGCTGATTCTTAGAGAAGTGTTAGTTGAGATTGAGGAACCTGGTATGTGACCCTAGACAA
>NC_133430.1:12659352-12669352 GCF_011762505.2 Arvicanthis niloticus | reverse complement strand
AAAAAAAAAAAAAAAAAAAAAAAAAAAAAAAAAAAAAAAAAAAAAAAAAAAAAAAAAAAAAAAAAAAAAAAAAAAAAAAAAAAAAAAAAAAAAAAAAAAAAAAAAAAAAAAAAAAAAAAAAAAAAAAAAAAAAAAAAAAAAAAAAAAAAAAAAAAAAAAAAAAAAAAAAAAAAAAAAAAAAAAAAAAAAAAAAAAAAAAAAAAAAAAAAAAAAAAAAAAAAAAAAAAAAAAAAAAAAAAAAAAAAAAAAAAAAAAAAAAAAAAAAAAAAAAAAAAAAAAAAAAAAAAAAAAAAAAAAAAAAAAAAAAAAAAAAAAAAAAAAAAAAAAAAAAAAAAAAAAAAAAAAAAAAAAAAAAAAAAAAAAAAAAAAAAAAAAAAAAAAAAAAAAAAAAAAAAAAAAAAAAAAAAAAAAAAAAAAAAAAAAAAAAAAAAAAAAAAAAAAAAAAAAAAAAAAAAAAAAAAAAAAAAAAAAAAAAAAAAAAAAAAAAAAAAAAAAAAAAAAAAAAAAAAAAAAAAAAAAAAAAAAAAAAAAAAAAAAAAAAAAAAAAAAAAAAAAAAAAAAAAAAAAAAAAAAAAAAAAAAAAAAAAAAAAAAAAAAAAAAAAAAAAAAAAAAAAAAAAAAAAAAAAAAAAAAAAAAAAAAAAAAAAAAAAAAAAAAAAAAAAAAAAAAAAAAAAAAAAAAAAAAAAAAAAAAAAAAAAAAAAAAAAAAAAAAAAAAAAAAAAAAAAAAAAAAAAAAAAAAAAAAAAAAAAAAAAAAAAAAAAAAAAAAAAAAAAAAAAAAAAAAAAAAAAAAAAAAAAAAAAAAAAAAAAAAAAAAAAAAAAAAAAAAAAAAAAAAAAAAAAAAAAAAAAAAAAAAAAAAAAAAAAAAAAAAAAAAAAAAAAAAAAAAAAAAAAAAAAAAAAAAAAAAAAAAAAAAAAAAAAAAAAAAAAAAAAAAAAAAAAAAAAAAAAAAAAAAAAAAAAAAAAAAAAAAAAAAAAAAAAAAAAAAAAAAAAAAAAAAAAAAAAAAAAAAAAAAAAAAAAAAAAAAAAAAAAAAAAAAAAAAAAAAAAAAAAAAAAAAAAAAAAAAAAAAAAAAAAAAAAAAAAAAAAAAAAAAAAAAAAAAAAAAAAAAAAAAAAAAAAAAAAAAAAAAAAAAAAAAAAAAAAAAAAAAAAAAAAAAAAAAAAAAAAAAAAAAAAAAAAAAAAAAAAAAAAAAAAAAAAAAAAAAAAAAAAAAAAAAAAAAAAAAAAAAAAAAAAAAAAAAAAAAAAAAAAAAAAAAAAAAAAAAAAAAAAAAAAAAAAAAAAAAAAAAAAAAAAAAAAAAAAAAAAAAAAAAAAAAAAAAAAAAAAAAAAAAAAAAAAAAAAAAAAAAAAAAAAAAAAAAAAAAAAAAAAAAAAAAAAAAAAAAAAAAAAAAAAAAAAAAAAAAAAAAAAAAAAAAAAAAAAAAAAAAAAAAAAAAAAAAAAAAAAAAAAAAAAAAAAAAAAAAAAAAAAAAAAAAAAAAAAAAAAAAAAAAAAAAAAAAAAAAAAAAAAAAAAAAAAAAAAAAAAAAAAAAAAAAAAAAAAAAAAAAAAAAAAAAAAAAAAAAAAAAAAAAAAAAAAAAAAAAAAAAAAAAAAAAAAAAAAAAAAAAAAAAAAAAAAAAAAAAAAAAAAAAAAAAAAAAAAAAAAAAAAAAAAAAAAAAAAAAAAAAAAAAAAAAAAAAAAAAAAAAAAAAAAAAAAAAAAAAAAAAAAAAAAAAAAAAAAAAAAAAAAAAAAAAAAAAAAAAAAAAAAAAAAAAAAAAAAAAAAAAAAAAAAAAAAAAAAAAAAAAAAAAAAAAAAAAAAAAAAAAAAAAAAAAAAAAAAAAAAAAAAAAAAAAAAAAAAAAAAAAAAAAAAAAAAAAAAAAAAAAAAAAAAAAAAAAAAAAAAAAAAAAAAAAAAAAAAAAAAAAAAAAAAAAAAAAAAAAAAAAAAAAAAAAAAAAAAAAAAAAAAAAAAAAAAAAAAAAAAAAAAAAAAAAAAAAAAAAAAAAAAAAAAAAAAAAAAAAAAAAAAAAAAAAAAAAAAAAAAAAAAAAAAAAAAAAAAAAAAAAAAAAAAAAAAAAAAAAAAAAAAAAAAAAAAAAAAAAAAAAAAAAAAAAAAAAAAAAAAAAAAAAAAAAAAAAAAAAAAAAAAAAAAAAAAAAAAAAAAAAAAAAAAAAAAAAAAAAAAAAAAAAAAAAAAAAAAAAAAAAAAAAAAAAAAAAAAAAAAAAAAAAAAAAAAAAAAAAAAAAAAAAAAAAAAAAAAAAAAAAAAAAAAAAAAAAAAAAAAAAAAAAAAAAAAAAAAAAAAAAAAAAAAAAAAAAAAAAAAAAAAAAAAAAAAAAAAAAAAAAAAAAAAAAAAAAAAAAAAAAAAAAAAAAAAAAAAAAAAAAAAAAAAAAAAAAAAAAAAAAAAAAAAAAAAAAAAAAAAAAAAAAAAAAAAAAAAAAAAAAAAAAAAAAAAAAAAAAAAAAAAAAAAAAAAAAAAAAAAAAAAAAAAAAAAAAAAAAAAAAAAAAAAAAAAAAAAAAAAAAAAAAAAAAAAAAAAAAAAAAAAAAAAAAAAAAAAAAAAAAAAAAAAAAAAAAAAAAAAAAAAAAAAAAAAAAAAAAAAAAAAAAAAAAAAAAAAAAAAAAAAAAAAAAAAAAAAAAAAAAAAAAAAAAAAAAAAAAAAAAAAAAAAAAAAAAAAAAAAAAAAAAAAAAAAAAAAAAAAAAAAAAAAAAAAAAAAAAAAAAAAAAAAAAAAAAAAAAAAAAAAAAAAAAAAAAAAAAAAAAAAAAAAAAAAAAAAAAAAAAAAAAAAAAAAAAAAAAAAAAAAAAAAAAAAAAAAAAAAAAAAAAAAAAAAAAAAAAAAAAAAAAAAAAAAAAAAAAAAAAAAAAAAAAAAAAAAAAAAAAAAAAAAAAAAAAAAAAAAAAAAAAAAAAAAAAAAAAAAAAAAAAAAAAAAAAAAAAAAAAAAAAAAAAAAAAAAAAAAAAAAAAAAAAAAAAAAAAAAAAAAAAAAAAAAAAAAAAAAAAAAAAAAAAAAAAAAAAAAAAAAAAAAAAAAAAAAAAAAAAAAAAAAAAAAAAAAAAAAAAAAAAAAAAAAAAAAAAAAAAAAAAAAAAAAAAAAAAAAAAAAAAAAAAAAAAAAAAAAAAAAAAAAAAAAAAAAAAAAAAAAAAAAAAAAAAAAAAAAAAAAAAAAAAAAAAAAAAAAAAAAAAAAAAAAAAAAAAAAAAAAAAAAAAAAAAAAAAAAAAAAAAAAAAAAAAAAAAAAAAAAAAAAAAAAAAAAAAAAAAAAAAAAAAAAAAAAAAAAAAAAAAAAAAAAAAAAAAAAAAAAAAAAAAAAAAAAAAAAAAAAAAAAAAAAAAAAAAAAAAAAAAAAAAAAAAAAAAAAAAAAAAAAAAAAAAAAAAAAAAAAAAAAAAAAAAAAAAAAAAAAAAAAAAAAAAAAAAAAAAAAAAAAAAAAAAAAAAAAAAAAAAAAAAAAAAAAAAAAAAAAAAAAAAAAAAAAAAAAAAAAAAAAAAAAAAAAAAAAAAAAAAAAAAAAAAAAAAAAAAAAAAAAAAAAAAAAAAAAAAAAAAAAAAAAAAAAAAAAAAAAAAAAAAAAAAAAAAAAAAAAAAAAAAAAAAAAAAAAAAAAAAAAAAAAAAAAAAAAAAAAAAAAAAAAAAAAAAAAAAAAAAAAAAAAAAAAAAAAAAAAAAAAAAAAAAAAAAAAAAAAAAAAAAAAAAAAAAAAAAAAAAAAAAAAAAAAAAAAAAAAAAAAAAAAAAAAAAAAAAAAAAAAAAAAAAAAAAAAAAAAAAAAAAAAAAAAAAAAAAAAAAAAAAAAAAAAAAAAAAAAAAAAAAAAAAAAAAAAAAAAAAAAAAAAAAAAAAAAAAAAAAAAAAAAAAAAAAAAAAAAAAAAAAAAAAAAAAAAAAAAAAAAAAAAAAAAAAAAAAAAAAAAAAAAAAAAAAAAAAAAAAAAAAAAAAAAAAAAAAAAAAAAAAAAAAAAAAAAAAAAAAAAAAAAAAAAAAAAAAAAAAAAAAAAAAAAAAAAAAAAAAAAAAAAAAAAAAAAAAAAAAAAAAAAAAAAAAAAAAAAAAAAAAAAAAAAAAAAAAAAAAAAAAAAAAAAAAAAAAAAAAAAAAAAAAAAAAAAAAAAAAAAAAAAAAAAAAAAAAAAAAAAAAAAAAAAAAAAAAAAAAAAAAAAAAAAAAAAAAAAAAAAAAAAAAAAAAAAAAAAAAAAAAAAAAAAAAAAAAAAAAAAAAAAAAAAAAAAAAAAAAAAAAAAAAAAAAAAAAAAAAAAAAAAAAAAAAAAAAAAAAAAAAAAAAAAAAAAAAAAAAAAAAAAAAAAAAAAAAAAAAAAAAAAAAAAAAAAAAAAAAAAAAAAAAAAAAAAAAAAAAAAAAAAAAAAAAAAAAAAAAAAAAAAAAAAAAAAAAAAAAAAAAAAAAAAAAAAAAAAAAAAAAAAAAAAAAAAAAAAAAAAAAAAAAAAAAAAAAAAAAAAAAAAAAAAAAAAAAAAAAAAAAAAAAAAAAAAAAAAAAAAAAAAAAAAAAAAAAAAAAAAAAAAAAAAAAAAAAAAAAAAAAAAAAAAAAAAAAAAAAAAAAAAAAAAAAAAAAAAAAAAAAAAAAAAAAAAAAAAAAAAAAAAAAAAAAAAAAAAAAAAAAAAAAAAAAAAAAAAAAAAAAAAAAAAAAAAAAAAAAAAAAAAAAAAAAAAAAAAAAAAAAAAAAAAAAAAAAAAAAAAAAAAAAAAAAAAAAAAAAAAAAAAAAAAAAAAAAAAAAAAAAAAAAAAAAAAAAAAAAAAAAAAAAAAAAAAAAAAAAAAAAAAAAAAAAAAAAAAAAAAAAAAAAAAAAAAAAAAAAAAAAAAAAAAAAAAAAAAAAAAAAAAAAAAAAAAAAAAAAAAAAAAAAAAAAAAAAAAAAAAAAAAAAAAAAAAAAAAAAAAAAAAAAAAAAAAAAAAAAAAAAAAAAAAAAAAAAAAAAAAAAAAAAAAAAAAAAAAAAAAAAAAAAAAAAAAAAAAAAAAAAAAAAAAAAAAAAAAAAAAAAAAAAAAAAAAAAAAAAAAAAAAAAAAAAAAAAAAAAAAAAAAAAAAAAAAAAAAAAAAAAAAAAAAAAAAAAAAAAAAAAAAAAAAAAAAAAAAAAAAAAAAAAAAAAAAAAAAAAAAAAAAAAAAAAAAAAAAAAAAAAAAAAAAAAAAAAAAAAAAAAAAAAAAAAAAAAAAAAAAAAAAAAAAAAAAAAAAAAAAAAAAAAAAAAAAAAAAAAAAAAAAAAAAAAAAAAAAAAAAAAAAAAAAAAAAAAAAAAAAAAAAAAAAAAAAAAAAAAAAAAAAAAAAAAAAAAAAAAAAAAAAAAAAAAAAAAAAAAAAAAAAAAAAAAAAAAAAAAAAAAAAAAAAAAAAAAAAAAAAAAAAAAAAAAAAAAAAAAAAAAAAAAAAAAAAAAAAAAAAAAAAAAAAAAAAAAAAAAAAAAAAAAAAAAAAAAAAAAAAAAAAAAAAAAAAAAAAAAAAAAAAAAAAAAAAAAAAAAAAAAAAAAAAAAAAAAAAAAAAAAAAAAAAAAAAAAAAAAAAAAAAAAAAAAAAAAAAAAAAAAAAAAAAAAAAAAAAAAAAAAAAAAAAAAAAAAAAAAAAAAAAAAAAAAAAAAAAAAAAAAAAAAAAAAAAAAAAAAAAAAAAAAAAAAAAAAAAAAAAAAAAAAAAAAAAAAAAAAAAAAAAAAAAAAAAAAAAAAAAAAAAAAAAAAAAAAAAAAAAAAAAAAAAAAAAAAAAAAAAAAAAAAAAAAAAAAAAAAAAAAAAAAAAAAAAAAAAAAAAAAAAAAAAAAAAAAAAAAAAAAAAAAAAAAAAAAAAAAAAAAAAAAAAAAAAAAAAAAAAAAAAAAAAAAAAAAAAAAAAAAAAAAAAAAAAAAAAAAAAAAAAAAAAAAAAAAAAAAAAAAAAAAAAAAAAAAAAAAAAAAAAAAAAAAAAAAAAAAAAAAAAAAAAAAAAAAAAAAAAAAAAAAAAAAAAAAAAAAAAAAAAAAAAAAAAAAAAAAAAAAAAAAAAAAAAAAAAAAAAAAAAAAAAAAAAAAAAAAAAAAAAAAAAAAAAAAAAAAAAAAAAAAAAAAAAAAAAAAAAAAAAAAAAAAAAAAAAAAAAAAAAAAAAAAAAAAAAAAAAAAAAAAAAAAAAAAAAAAAAAAAAAAAAAAAAAAAAAAAAAAAAAAAAAAAAAAAAAAAAAAAAAAAAAAAAAAAAAAAAAAAAAAAAAAAAAAAAAAAAAAAAAAAAAAAAAAAAAAAAAAAAAAAAAAAAAAAAAAAAAAAAAAAAAAAAAAAAAAAAAAAAAAAAAAAAAAAAAAAAAAAAAAAAAAAAAAAAAAAAAAAAAAAAAAAAAAAAAAAAAAAAAAAAAAAAAAAAAAAAAAAAAAAAAAAAAAAAAAAAAAAAAAAAAAAAAAAAAAAAAAAAAAAAAAAAAAAAAAAAAAAAAAAAAAAAAAAAAAAAAAAAAAAAAAAAAAAAAAAAAAAAAAAAAAAAAAAAAAAAAAAAAAAAAAAAAAAAAAAAAAAAAAAAAAAAAAAAAAAAAAAAAAAAAAAAAAAAAAAAAAAAAAAAAAAAAAAAAAAAAAAAAAAAAAAAAAAAAAAAAAAAAAAAAAAAAAAAAAAAAAAAAAAAAAAAAAAAAAAAAAAAAAAAAAAAAAAAAAAAAAAAAAAAAAAAAAAAAAAAAAAAAAAAAAAAAAAAAAAAAAAAAAAAAAAAAAAAAAAAAAAAAAAAAAAAAAAAAAAAAAAAAAAAAAAAAAAAAAAAAAAAAAAAAAAAAAAAAAAAAAAAAAAAAAAAAAAAAAAAAAAAAAAAAAAAAAAAAAAAAAAAAAAAAAAAAAAAAAAAAAAAAAAAAAAAAAAAAAAAAAAAAAAAAAAAAAAAAAAAAAAAAAAAAAAAAAAAAAAAAAAAAAAAAAAAAAAAAAAAAAAAAAAAAAAAAAAAAAAAAAAAAAAAAAAAAAAAAAAAAAAAAAAAAAAAAAAAAAAAAAAAAAAAAAAAAAAAAAAAAAAAAAAAAAAAAAAAAAAAAAAAAAAAAAAAAAAAAAAAAAAAAAAAAAAAAAAAAAAAAAAAAAAAAAAAAAAAAAAAAAAAAAAAAAAAAAAAAAAAAAAAAAAAAAAAAAAAAAAAAAAAAAAAAAAAAAAAAAAAAAAAAAAAAAAAAAAAAAAAAAAAAAAAAAAAAAAAAAAAAAAAAAAAAAAAAAAAAAAAAAAAAAAAAAAAAAAAAAAAAAAAAAAAAAAAAAAAAAAAAAAAAAAAAAAAAAAAAAAAAAAAAAAAAAAAAAAAAAAAAAAAAAAAAAAAAAAAAAAAAAAAAAAAAAAAAAAAAAAAAAAAAAAAAAAAAAAAAAAAAAAAAAAAAAAAAAAAAAAAAAAAAAAAAAAAAAAAAAAAAAAAAAAAAAAAAAAAAAAAAAAAAAAAAAAAAAAAAAAAAAAAAAAAAAAAAAAAAAAAAAAAAAAAAAAAAAAAAAAAAAAAAAAAAAAAAAAAAAAAAAAAAAAAAAAAAAAAAAAAAAAAAAAAAAAAAAAAAAAAAAAAAAAAAAAAAAAAAAAAAAAAAAAAAAAAAAAAAAAAAAAAAAAAAAAAAAAAAAAAAAAAAAAAAAAAAAAAAAAAAAAAAAAAAAAAAAAAAAAAAAAAAAAAAAAAAAAAAAAAAAAAAAAAAAAAAAAAAAAAAAAAAAAAAAAAAAAAAAAAAAAAAAAAAAAAAAAAAAAAAAAAAAAAAAAAAAAAAAAAAAAAAAAAAAAAAAAAAAAAAAAAAAAAAAAAAAAAAAAAAAAAAAAAAAAAAAAAAAAAAAAAAAAAAAAAAAAAAAAAAAAAAAAAAAAAAAAAAAAAAAAAAAAAAAAAAAAAAAAAAAAAAAAAAAAAAAAAAAAAAAAAAAAAAAAAAAAAAAAAAAAAAAAAAAAAAAAAAAAAAAAAAAAAAAAAAAAAAAAAAAAAAAAAAAAAAAAAAAAAAAAAAAAAAAAAAAAAAAAAAAAAAAAAAAAAAAAAAAAAAAAAAAAAAAAAAAAAAAAAAAAAAAAAAAAAAAAAAAAAAAAAAAAAAAAAAAAAAAAAAAAAAAAAAAAAAAAAAAAAAAAAAAAAAAAAAAAAAAAAAAAAAAAAAAAAAAAAAAAAAAAAAAAAAAAAAAAAAAAAAAAAAAAAAAAAAAAAAAAAAAAAAAAAAAAAAAAAAAAAAAAAAAAAAAAAAAAAAAAAAAAAAAAAAAAAAAAAAAAAAAAAAAAAAAAAAAAAAAAAAAAAAAAAAAAAAAAAAAAAAAAAAAAAAAAAAAAAAAAAAAAAAAAAAAAAAAAAAAAAAAAAAAAAAAAAAAAAAAAAAAAAAAAAAAAAAAAAAAAAAAAAAAAAAAAAAAAAAAAAAAAAAAAAAAAAAAAAAAAAAAAAAAAAAAAAAAAAAAAAAAAAAAAAAAAAAAAAAAAAAAAAAAAAAAAAAAAAAAAAAAAAAAAAAAAAAAAAAAAAAAAAAAAAAAAAAAAAAAAAAAAAAAAAAAAAAAAAAAAAAAAAAAAAAAAAAAAAAAAAAAAAAAAAAAAAAAAAAAAAAAAAAAAAAAAAAAAAAAAAAAAAAAAAAAAAAAAAAAAAAAAAAAAAAAAAAAAAAAAAAAAAAAAAAAAAAAAAAAAAAAAAAAAAAAAAAAAAAAAAAAAAAAAAAAAAAAAAAAAAAAAAAAAAAAAAAAAAAAAAAAAAAAAAAAAAAAAAAAAAAAAAAAAAAAAAAAAAAAAAAAAAAAAAAAAAAAAAAAAAAAAAAAAAAAAAAAAAAAAAAAAAAAAAAAAAAAAAAAAAAAAAAAAAAAAAAAAAAAAAAAAAAAATAAAAAAAAAAAAAAAAAAAAAAAAAAAAAAAAAAAAAAAAAAAAAAAAAAAAAAAAAAAAAAAAAAAAAAAAAAAAAAAAAAAAAAAAAAAAAAAAAAAAAAAAAAAAAAAAAAAAAAAAAAAAAAAAAAAAAAAAAAAAAAAAAAAAAAAAAAAAAAAAAAAAAAAAAAAAAAAAAAAAAAAAAAAAAAAAAAAAAAAAAAAAAAAAAAAAAAAAAAAAAAAAAAAAAAAAAAAAAAAAAAAAAAAAAAAAAAAAAAAAAAAAAAAAAAAAAAAAAAAAAAAAAAAAAAAAAAAAAAAAAAAAAAAAAAAAAAAAAAAAAAAAAAAAAAAAAAAAAAAAAAAAAAAAAAAAAAAAAAAAAAAAAAAAAAAAAAAAAAAAAAAAAAAAAAAAAAAAAAAAAAAAAAAAAAAAAAAAAAAAAAAAAAAAAAAAAAAAAAAAAAAAAAAAAAAAAAAAAAAAAAAAAAAAAAAAAAAAAAAAAAAAAAAAAAAAAAAAAAAAAAAAAAAAAAAAAAAAAAAAAAAAAAAAAAAAAAAAAAAAAAAAAAAAAAAAAAAAAAAAAAAAAAAAAAAAAAAAAAAAAAAAAAAAAAAAAAAAAAAAAAAAAATAAAAAAAAAAAAAAAAAAAAAAAAAAAAAAAAAAAAAAAAAAAAAAAAAAAAAAAAAAAAAAAAAAAAAAAAAAAAAAAAAAAAAAAAAAAAAAAAAAAAAAAAAAAAAAAAAAAAAAAAAAAAAAAAAAAAAAAAAAAAAAAAAAAAAAAAAAAAAAAAAAAAAAAAAAAAAAAAAAAAAAAAAAAAAAAAAAAAAAAAAAAAAAAAAAAAAAAAAAAAAAAAAAAAAAAAAAAAAAAAAAAAAAAAAAAAAAAAAAAAAAAAAAAAAAAAAAAAAAAAAAAAAAAAAAAAAAAAAAAAAAAAAAAAAAAAAAAAAAAAAAAAAAAAAAAAAAAAAAAAAAAAAAAAAAAAAAAAAAAAAAAAAAAAAAAAAAAAAAAAAAAAAAAAAAAAAAAAAAAAAAAAAAAAAAAAAAAAAAAAAAAAAAAAAAAAAAAAAAAAAAAAAAAAAAAAAAAAAAAAAAAAAAAAAAAAAAAAAAAAAATAAAAAAAAAAAAAAAAATAAAAAAAAAAAAAAAAAAAAAAAAAAAAAAAAAAAAAAAAAAAAAAAAAAAAAAAAAAAAAAAAAAAAAAAAAAAAAAAAAAAAAAAAAAAAAAAAAAAAAAAAAAAACAAAAAAAAAAATAAAAACAACACAAAAAAAAAAAAAAAAAAAAAAACAAAAAAAAA
>NC_133430.1:12624614-12659152 GCF_011762505.2 Arvicanthis niloticus | reverse complement strand
ATGTCATGATGTCATCTCCTATTGTAATTGCGGTTTTAATGGAAATCGATGGCCTTTGATACCCACTGTTAAGACCCGTTTGTGGTGGTGCTGGCAAGCATTGGTTCTCAGTCTGTATTCACTTTCTCTTGTTGAGACAGTCACGTTTATTTCCTTTTGGAGAACAGTCCTCCACCATTCCATAAAGGTTCACTTAGGGGACACAGTTTGCCTTACCACACAGGCACCTCAAACCAGTTCAGGATGGATTGGCTCTCCTACCCTTTGGACACAACTTGAATAATATATTGAATAGTATCTATTGCTGTTTGGGGGGGTCAGGAAGGAGAGGAGGACATTAATTCCGGTGTGCAAAGTCCTGTGCATGCGATTTCATGAAGATGATAGCAGAACCAGGGAAGTAGAGTGGTCCTTTTGGAGCTCAGAAGGATGTGAGTGAGTCCCAGGACCTCCTACATGGAAACATTTTGCATGTGTGGGCTTTGATTTTGCTTTGATTTGATTGTGGCCATGCTCTGGTTCTTCCCTCTTAGAGTAAGTATGTAACATGTTTCGGATTTTACAGCAGCCCATGGTTGAGAGATTTTGGAATTTTAGAGAGACTTTGGGAAGTTTAGAGAAACTTTTAAGTTTTAGAAAAATTTGGCTATTTTGAAGAGGCTTTGAACTTTGAAAAGTGAGTTTTAAACAACTATGGGACTTTTAAATTTAGAATTTTTTTTTTGTTTGTTTTGTTTAGAGCTGAGGACCGAACCCAGGGCCTTGCGCTTGCTAGGCAAGCACTCTACCACTGAGCTAAATCCCAAACCTCTAAAATTTAGAATTTTTAATGATATAAATATAAAATATTGGGGGTATGAACAAGGAAAGGAAGATTATGGATTAATAAGTTGATGTGCTTGCGTGTGAAGTTGACAATAGGTCAGCTGGGCTGGTTGTTTTTTGTCAGCTTGACACACACACAGACATATCAGAACAGACAGAATTTTAACTCAGAAAATGTAGGCAAGTCTGTGGGAGTATTTTTTGAGAGGGTTCAGCTCACTGTGAGCAATGCCATTCTGGGTAAGCAGATCAGAGTTATACAAGAAAGTAGGCTGAGCAAGCCATGGGTAGAAAACCAGTAAGTAGATTTCCTCCATGGGTCTCTGCATCAGGTCCTGCCTTCAAGTTCCTACCCTGAATTCCACTATGATGGGTGATGACTGTAAGCTAAAAGAAACCCTTTCCTCCCTAAATTGCTTTGAGTCATTGTATTTATCACAGAAATAAACACTCTAAGACATTAGTATATTGCTTAGTGCAGGGTGTGTGCATTGTGCGCGTGTGCGTGCACGCGTGTGTGTTTGTGTGTGTGTGTGTGTGTGTGTGTAGTATATGCAGACAGGTTTCTCAGGCTACCAAGTGCATAATTAGAAAAGGTAACGTGTACATAGCTCAAACCAAGTGGGGTCCCAGGCTAATAAATGATTCCCTATGCTTGTCAGCCTCACAGATGTAATCCCCACAGCCTCTGCTTAAGGTTTTTCAGACCTCATTTTCTCTCTTGGTCTCCTGCCTCACAACCAGGCAGCCAAGTTTAAAGGGAAGCTGCGTTCCTTAGGAGGGGTTTGTCAGCTTTGAATGGTAGTTTGACCCTCTGAAATTTCTTTTTCATTTCAGAAAAGTCACTCCAGAGAAACTATAAATAACTAGTTTAAACCAGCTAATGCCATCCAGCCCCTCTTCTACAGAGATACATTTTTCTCTTTTATAACATGAGGATCTCTGCCCATGGGGTGTCCTCTGCCTTAAATGAGTTGGTGAAGGAGGAAGAAGCTGGCTGTCCGGTTGGGGACTTAGCCTCTGAAGTCACCTGGTGGTATGCCCACTAATCTCCATGCCTTGGATCACGCAAGCCCACACAGCAAACAGAAACTCACCTCCAGAGAGCAGCAATGTCAAGGCAGAGCTTAGAAAACTATTGAACATATCTGGAATAGACTGAGACTTCCTAATTCCAAATCCAACTCCAAGCACAGCTGATTCTTAGAGAAGTGTTAGTTGAGATTGAGGAACCTGGTATGTGACCCCTAGACAAGTTATTCTATCCTTAGTGTTTCAGCTTCATCATCTTGGAGAACAATGAGTAAACCATTCCAACCTTAGTCTGTAATAATGACGGTTCAGTTAAACGAAGCCAATAAAAATGTTAAATAACATGGTGGTCCAGGCAAGCCATGCAACAAATGCAGAAACATTAGGAACTGTGTTTACAAGGCCCCTTTAACAACATGGCTAGTTTTATTTGTAATTTTTGTATTATTATTGTTCATTGGCATTGTTATACTTTGCCTGAGACATAGTAAACTCATACAATATTCACTCTCTGCCCTCTTCCTCTCACTGTGGGCTTCAACTCTGGGCTCGGTAACTCTACCTTCTCTCTGTGTCTGTCTATAAGGATGAAAAGATGGTTTTCTTTTTTATATGGAAGATAATTTTGTAATTATATTTATGTACAGAAAACTCAGGTGTACATTTTTAACCCAGTTTAGTGGCGAGCTCTTTAGCCTTTGTCTTTTCCAGCTTGGCAATGCGAGCCACAGACTGAGGACCCAGGACGTTGCCTCCCCAGTGGCGGCGGATCTCGTTATGTCTGTCATTGCGATTGGTCCTAATAGCTTCCACCAGCTTAGCCAGAGCACCCTTGTCTTCCGAGGTTAACCTGTGTGAAGGCAAACAGTGGCGCATGTCTTCCTGTGGACCAGGCGCCCCAGCCTGGCCTTTCCCTTGATGATGCAGTAGGACACCCCCATCTTTCGACACAGGGCAGGCAGGAAAACCACCAGCTCAATGGGGTCTACATCATGGGCAGTCACCACCAGCTGAGCCTTCTTGTTCTCCACCAAGGTGGTGACTGTACTGACTCCTGCTCTGAGGACAGGTGGTCTCTTAGTTGGGATGTCCCCTTTGCCAGCAGCTTTCTTCTCAGCACGGGCCAGTAGCCTTTGCTTTTTCTCTTGCTTTGTCTCTGGCCTGTACTCGTGGGCAAGCTTAAGCAGCTGAGTAGCTGTTTGCCTGTCCGGGGCCTGGGTGAACTGGTTAATGGCACGAGGTACTTTGAGCCGCTTATAGAGGATGGCTCTTTGCCGCTGCAGCCTGATGTATTGGGGCCACTTAACGAAGCATGTTAAATCTCTTTTGGGCTGGATGTCCTGCCCAATGCTGAAGTTCTTGGGCCTTTTCTCGAACAATGGATTGACCACCTTTTTGGCCTCCTGTTTCTTGACGATGGCGGGGGCCAGGGCCACCTTCTTCCCCTTGGCCTTCTTTCCTTTAGGCATCTTGCTTGGCTGGAGGAGAGAGAAAAGATGGTTTTCATTATGGCTAATCTCTGACTCCTTTATTTCTGTTTGACTTTGTTTTTTTTTTTTTTTTTCCTCTGTGCAAACAGTTCAGTCAGTTCCTTGCTCTGCTTGAAATATGCAGCATGGAGAGTCTGACTCAGGGGATTTGGAACTGATAGACTGTCCAAATGTGTTTGGGCTCTGCCCTGGGAAAAAGGGAGGGGGAATTAAAATTTTGCTAAGCACATAAGCATCTACCTGCTTATCTCTCTCCCCTCTGTCTGTCTCTGTCTCTCCCTGTCTTTCTGTCTCCTCTTTCTCACTCTCTCTCCCACTGCCCTAGTGTTCCCATGAAGAGATCTGGTGTATATTTATGTGTTCTGCTTATCTGTAGAAGGTTTTGAGGAGATGCAGGTATGCATTAGCCATACGCTGAGGCATAGATAATTCTTGTCTATTTCCCCTTTCATTTCTATAACATGTGTTTCCAAAGTTAGAATACACATTTATATCTATTTACTCATCAGTCTTTAAAGATTTTTTTTATGTGTGTGAGTGTTTTGCTGCATTTTGTATATGTATACCATGTGCATGTGGTGCCTGTGGAGGCCAGAAGAGGGTGTTGAATCCCCTGGAACTGGAGTTTATAGATGATTTTGAGATTTTGGAAATAGAACCTGTGTCTTTTGCAAGAGCAACGAGTGTTCTTTGCCTCTGAGCCATTTCTCTATCCCCTAGTTTACCTATAATTTGTGAGCATGCTGGTATATATTTATGATCCTGGCAGTCAGGATGCTAAGACCGGAGAATGTACCTGTAATAGCCTGCCTGAGATGTACAAACCTGTCTACAATACAACAGGCAAATGCCGGCTTAGTCCGGTCCTGGGCAGTCCCATCTACTCTTCAGTAACAACACATTGCTGATAACCATATAACACAGAGTGAGCTTCCCTGAACCAAGGATAGAGAAAACAATAGAAAACAATGCCCAGAGTTGTTGACTGTAACATGACTGACTCTTCTGGGCCTCACATCCCTTCCACCTCACCAACTAAAGTAAAGTCAACTTTAAAATGTCCCTCCCTCCCGAGTTCACATCCTCCAATCTGTGAGGCCACCTGGGTGTCCTGCATACATTTATAATACAGCACTTGAGTGGCTAATTGCTCCGTATTTACAGCCTATAGAAGTGGCTTCCACTTCAGAAGCCGGATCTCCTCGGTAATGTATGAATAACCACAGGTTCCTAGAGGTTATGTGGAGACGACTGCAGGGAAATGCAGGACTGGGCTTGCAGGGGACACCATAAAGTCCCCAAATGGAGCATAGGGACCACATGAGGCAGACAGGAGAGGCCTCTGAGACTGAGTGGGATTGCTTTTATTACTGTGTCTCCAGACTCCCTGTGGCTTAGGGATAAAGTCTGTGTCACTCTCAAGTCCATGGTGACCACATTGAATGCTATTATTCTCAAGTCCAAGTGTCTCATACCCAGGTGACATGCTGCTGTCTTACACCCTGGGTCATTTCTGGGAACGTTTCTCTTCAGGATGGATGATAAAACTGGATTCTCTCTGCCCCTCCCTCCTTCCCTCCCTCCTTCCCTCCCTCCTTCCCTCCCTCCTTCCCTCCCTCCTTTCCTCCCTCCTTTTCTCCCTCCTTCCCTCCCTCCCTCCTTTTCTCCCTCCTTACCTCCTTCCCCTCCCTCCCTCCTTACCTCCTTCCCCTCCCTCCCTCCTTTTCTCCCTCCTTCCCTCTCTCTTCTACCCTCTCCATCCCTTCTTTTCTACTTCTTCACTTATTTCCAAGTTAATGAGAAACCACTGGACAGTCACCATAAATATACATTAATCATGATTTTAGTAAATATTGTTGTAAATACTGATATCTATTTTCTAAGTAAAGCTAGGCATGGTTTGTCTGGACGATATCACAATAACCCTATAAGTAGGAATAATTAATTACTTGAAAGACAGCAGATCAGAGACACTGAGAGGTTTAGTGGTTCACTCAAAGCCTCATAGTGAGTGGCAGTCATGGTCCCCAAATACAACTCTTCCTGGCTTTGATGTTGCTCCTGCTCCACAGCCCTACCTTCTGCCAACACGTCTTATGTAACCTACATGAGTTTAGCTTCCTTTAAAGGAAGCTAAGGATGCTTTTGATTCCCATTTTCAATATCCAGTGTAATGATCATTCACTGTGTGACAAGCTCTGAGATGGGTACAGTCACACACCTGGGTACTTGCACCCCATCTTTGGTAGTTCCTGAAGATGGAGAATGCAGCCTGTAAAACTCAGGCCCCACAGTTCCCGGTCCAGTGCTGAGTGAAGGGAACACACCAAACCTGTTATTTCTTCTCTTTGTACCATGAATGTCAGGCATAAAACATCTTGCTTTTTTTCCCATACTTGGCTGTTCTGAGCTTCTATCCCAGAGGATGTTCCAATTTGTTTTTCTTTAGATAAACATGCGATAAACACCATGATTAAAAACAGCACGAGGGGGAGTTTACTTCATCTTCTAGCTTACAATTCATCATGATGGAGATCGGGGCAGGAACTCAAGATGGAACCAGGATGCAGGAACTGAAGCAGAAGCCACAGAGGACCACTGCTTACTCACTCCTGCCACTCACTCAGCCTGCTTTTTTGTATCCCTCATGACCACCTGCTCAGAGGTGGCAGTGCTCACCATGGGATGGATTCTCCTACAGCAGTCATCACCAAGAAAATGCTCATAGGCATGCCCACAAGCCAAGCTGATGGGGGATTTTTTTTTTTTAACCTGAAGTTCTCTCTTCACAGATACGTCTAGTTTTGTGTCAAGTTGACAAAAAATGAACCAGCATACAATTCTTTTGCTCTTAGTTCTCAACCTGTAGGTTATGACCCTTTTGGTAAACCTCTATCTCCAAAAATATTTACATTCTGATTCGTAACAGTAGCAAAATTACTGTTATGAGGCAGCAGCAAAATAATTGTATGGTTAGGGTTCAGCACAGCATGAGGAACTGTATTTAAGGGTGGCAGCCTTGGGAAGGCTGAGAAGTACTGGTGGACAGGGTGTCCCCCCCCCAATCCTCTTCTTTATAACCAATGCTATTTCGCTGGTCAGAAAACCAAGAAACTGAAAGATGGAGACTCATCTAAGTCTGTCTGGGTGCTGCTCAGAACCTGACACAGGGACATCCTCATGGAGATTGATTCTGTCACCCTCCCTCACTTTGGAAACACACAGAGACACTAGGTTGTATCCATTGAACATCTTAGATGCACCTGATAGAAGTCAGGGGTGCAGACGAACATCATTCAATGTCACCAGAAAGAAATGACCTGTGACAACACAGCTAGATACGTTGAAAATGATTCAAACACCGGTCAGTGTATACATGCGCTTACCCATTGCATAGCAAGTATTGATACGCAGTTTTGATGCTTTTATGCATTGCGTAAAATAAAATGTCAAGACCCACAACATAGCTTAATAAACAGAAATGAGGACCAGTGTCCACAGGTCCCGCAGAGCTTTTGACCTTCTGATATTAGAATGAAGACCTTTGACTTCAGATGGTCTTCATATGTGTGCACTGTAAGGAGACGCAATCTTCTTAGCGTGCTACATGCAGGACATGTTAACTGTTCTGGCCTTCCTGTGATCTGAATTCCTAAAATTGCACAAGAGCCTTGAGAGCTCAAGCCAGCTGAGATTCCAGCATGGAGAGCAGGGGTGAGCAGGAAGCCCTATTCGCTGAGAGGGTATTGATCTTGATGACTGCTGGGAGAGAGAGAGTCAGGTTCCTTTACAGGTACAGCCACTGGTAAACCAACCATGATTACACATCCACGAGTATGTGGGCAGGACAAAGGAGACTTGATGTGTTTAAGAAAAAAAGGACACAAAGTTGGGTGGCTAGGGAAGATGGGTGAGTCTGGGCTGAACTGGGAAAGAGGAAGTGGATCTGATAAAAATATAAGAAATTCTCAAAGAATCAGTAAAAAAAAAAAAAAAAAAAAATCCACTGTGTATGGAGACACCAGGAGTAGCAACATGAATCTCTCTTATAGCAAAGCGAGGGTGCCTTAGTGTCCACTTGAGTTTTTAGAATTGGTTTTTAAGATGACTTTGTGGGTTTGTAACTTTTCTTCCTATTTGAAAAGACCAAGGCTGGAAATTGGTTTTATGGAGCAGCATTCATAAGACACAGCGCTTGTGTGAAGCTTGGAACTTGGTTTAAAGTGTTGTCTCTAATCTGGGCAAAGCTGAGTGGATTCGTTTCACTAAGAGTTCTTGTTCATATTCTTAAAGCCGAATCAGGACCCCAGCCGAGCACCTCCAGCGTAACGGTGCAGACGGCAGGCAGTGAAGTGATGGGTTTGTTCTAAAGCACTCTAGCTTAAACGAAGTCGGGGCCTGGCATGGTGATGCAGGTCTGTCATGCCAGCACTCTGGAGATGGAGGCTTGAGAAGAAATCACATATTTAAAGCCACAGAGTGAGGTTTGTGAGTTAAAGGAGAGCCTGGGCTACACAAGGGGACACTGACTCAAAGATACAAAGACCCAGGGCTGGGGGTTAGTGGTGGAACATGAGCCCAGGCCTGAGTTCCAGTCTCCAGCATCAGGAAACACACAGAGGAGCAGGTAAGCGACACTGGGTTGACTGTTAAAGCCAGATCACACCACACTGGGATACATTAAAGTATTCTTTCTGCCTTGGTGGAAGTTAGAAGTATTTAGAATGAATGGGTTTAGAGGGTGTGTGTGTCCTGTGGTGACCAGTGACACCTGTGTTTTCAAACACACTGGAGGGAACTGGGCTCTTGCTCTGTTTCTGTGAGCTTGGAAAACTTTCTTTCTTCTGTATGTGTCTGAGTGTGTGTGTGTGTGTGCAGGAGCCCAAGGAGCCTAGAAGATGATAATAATAAAGAGAGGCCATCAGTTTAAGAGAGAGTGAGAAGGACATGTTGGGGGTTGGAGGAGGGACAGGGGAAGGGGCAAAGGATGTAATTAGATTTCCACTAAATTCTTTTAGTAGAAAAACCCTGAAACTAAGGTGAAGAGTGACTGAAAAGAACATTTTGGTGTTAACGTCTGACCACCACACACACACAAACACAGACACACACACCTGGGTAAACATGTATATATAATGTACATATCACACATATATATAAGCACACACCTGGATAAGCATATACATATAACAGATATCACATAATACACATATACAAACACACACACGGATAAACATCTACATATAACACACATATCACACACATACACATGCACACATGTGGGTAAGCATATACGTAAAACACATATATCATATACATACACATACACAAGCATACACACACAGGCACACACACACAAACATACACACACAGGCACACACACACAAACATACACACACGCACAGTTGCACACACAGAAGCATGTATACACTCAAGCACACATCACACTAAGATAAAATATAATGGAATTATAATTATTATAGTTATATTCCAGATGGCCAACATCTTCATAAAATGATGGAAGTACACAAAGACCCAGCCCGACCCTCTGAGGATGGAAGATGAAAGATAAAATTATGTTCAATGAGATTACTGTTTGGCATTCAGCGTCTGTATGAGAAAAGGGTAAGAGATTAAAAATAAAAAATAAAAAATCTATTAAAAACAAAGCAAAACAAAATCCAAAATTAAACCCCTCCAAACCAAAAAAAAAAAAAAAAAAAAAAAAAACCCCAAAGCAAAGCAATACAAACAAACAAACAAACAAACAAAAAAGACCCCAAAACACCCAAAACCAAAACACATGGGCACAAGCATGTGCACAATTGTGCACGTGGGCACATGCGCGTGCACACACACACACGGCAAAAAGAGAATTTTAAAAATTGTCAGAGCATCATTGAGTCATAGGGCAACTTCTAGAATGTGGGAAATGAGGGTTCTCAAACAGGAAGGGAGGAGGTGGGAAGAGAGAAAAGCTGGGACCCACCCACGGGCTGAGTAGCTCAGGAATCTATAAGAACTTTTGTATTTGCACCGGCTGATTTTAGGTTGCTTATGGTTTAAGTCTCTTTCAAAAGACAACTGAAACCTTAAACAGAAGTCATCATACTATGGTGCTATTGGAGGCATACACATATAAAAACAAGTTCAAAAAAATAACTTGATATTTCACCTGTGGGTTTGTTTGGCCCTATATGTTGTACTCGGACTTGAAGCAGTAATATATTGAACTTGAAATCCAGATGCTGATTAACACAGAGGTCCACAACTGGTCAAGATGAAGGAAATAAGAGACTGCAGAATAGCCAGCCATAAACGGGGTGTGTATATCATAGCTCTGTCATCCCTGGCTCAGAGATCATTGTGGAAGAAAGGACATACAGACTGTAAGAGGTGGGGCTCTTTCTCTGCAAGGAAACTTTTCTAGACACGGCAGGCCCGGTGTGTGCTAGTATGACGTCACCGTGCTTGCGACAGTATGCCCAAGACCCATGCAGGCTTAAGTCAGATGAAATCCCAGCATGGATCTGGAGATAGGCATGAAGTCCCACCCCTAGCTGAGAAACTTATTGAAAGCTAATAGCTGCTGGGAGAGAAAGAGTCAGTTTGCTGCTAGATCAGTCATGGTCCAGTGGGAGGCCCTACAACCAAGGGTATATAAGACAGCACAAACCAGATTTGATGGGTTTCAAAATGTATAAAGAGAACTCAAAGTTGGGTGGGTTAGGGAACTGTGAAGGGGTGGATCTGGGAGGAGTTGAGGAGAGATAGGCATGGAATCAAAATACACTGAAGTTCTTAATGAACTAATAAAGACCCAGAATAAGAAAAAAAAGCTCAGTTAAAAATTCAAAAAAATTTTTTTAACTTTAAAGCAATTATGCTGTATTTCTTTAACCTGATGGGTACATGGGTAGGAAAACCATACCAAACAAAGCAGAAACACACATCATGAAATTCTAGAAAACAAAAACTAATCGACGGTAACAGAAAGCAGATCTGTGGTTGCCTGGGGAGGGCCGGGAGGAAGAGGAACCTATGTGGATCCAACATCTTGGCCATGGTACATTGTCTCGTGAGTGTGTGCCCATATAAAAACGTATCATAGCGAGTATTTACACGTGTTCTTTATCGTTTGATCATTGAACTTCAGCGAACCATTTACAACTTCTTAAAGGTCTGTTCTTTTTTATTGCATGTATTAAATTTCAGCTACAACGGGGAACCAAGACAGACGCGATGTTTAGTAAAGGGTGAGCCCGGCGTGAGCCAAGGATGAAGCGTCTAATGGCGGGGGTGTGACGTGATTGGCAGAGCGAATTGAAGGGTCAGCGAATTGATGGGAAGAAGAATGTGATCACACAGTTGTGCCTTAGAGAGTGGTTCCTACCCCATATTCTCCACACAGACCTCTGACCACTGGAACGGATGTGTACCTCTACAATGTTTCCGTGTCGGGGGGACTTCCGGTGCTACTCTGAGCCTCCCTCGAAGTTTGGAGTCTGGCCAGGCTGTCCTTGCAGTTCCGTTTGATGAAACGTTTTGTCTACGGAGATGCTAAGTGGTGTGTATTTGATGTTTTCATTGCTCACCGAGGGAATCCAGTTGCCTGGATGTTATGCTTCCCACCAGCGCAATCTCATGACAACACGTGAAAATTCTCTTGGAGCTCGGTCTTGTTACCCGTGGCTGGTCCGGTGCTGATTCTCACTTCTATTTGGATGCTGCGCAGTGTGATTGGTTTCTCAGGCTTCCATGACAGAATACTGAAGTCAGGGTGCCTATAGCACCATCATCTCATGCGTTGTGTGTTTGTCCAAGTATCCGCGCAGTATATGCTACCCACCTGTTACTCACTCGGTAGCACTTCTGTCCATTCCGATGGTGGATGGTGCTCTGTCATGCCCTGTTCAAGGGATTCTCACTCGACAATCTGATGGTCAACTTGATGAGATTTGAAATCACCATGAATAAAAAGCTTCTGGGCATATCTGTAAGGAAATTTCTAGAATACCTTAATAGAGGTGGGGAGAATCACTTTGAATGTGGGTGATGTCATCTTTTGAGAACATGGGGTCCTGAATAAAGAACAGGGATCAAGCTGGGCACCAACATTCATCTCTCTCTGCTCTCCGGCTGCAAATGTGATGTCACCAGCTGCTTCACACTCCTGCTGTTGTGCCCACTTCCCCTGCAGTACACAGACTGTATCCTCAGGATCAGCTCTTTCTGGCTTAAGATGATTGTATCAGGTATTTTGCCCTAGGAAAGGGTGAAAGAGCTACTGTAGCTTCAGCTAGAGCTCCTCATATGGATCAACATCTTTGGGAGTAGACTCCAAGACACTACCTTTCAAAGGGTGGTGAGCATCTATTCAAAGGTGTGCATCTATCAGGGCTCCTGGAATGTGTACCCCCTGGATGAGGGAGCCTGTTGTACAGTCATGTTCAGAGATGCTTCAACACTTTAGTTCAGTGGAGACATGATTGAGCCTGTCACAGACGTGAAAGGTGAGGCATGTTTATGGCAGCTACCTTCTGCCCCTGAAACCATGTGCTGCTGGGTTATCTGAGTTCAAGTGGCCTTTCCTAAAGCAATGGCTTGCTCCATGCTCCAACTCTTTTCATCTCACTTGAGGCTGCTGTGTTAGTATTTAGTGTTGACGTGATAACACACCCGTGACCAAGGCAGTTGACAGAAGACACAGTTGGGAGGCGTGGCCTTGTTGGAGTAGGTGTGGTTTTGTTGGGGGGAGTGTTTCATTGGGGGATGGGGTGGGATCTGAGGTTTTAGAAGCTCAAGCTAGGCCCAGCGGCTCACTCTCTTCCTGCTGCCAGCAGATGCAGATGTAGAACTCTGAGCTCCTTCCCCAGTTCCCTAGCTGCTTGTGTGCTGCCCTGCTTTCCAGACAGAACCTATAACCTGTAAGCCAGCCCTAAATAAATGTTCTTCTTTTATAAGAGTTGCTGTGGTCATGGTATCTCTTCACGGCAATATAAACCCTAAGATATACTCCAAGAAGTTGAGGAAAGAAAACACAAATGTCTGTACAACTAGATTCTTAACAAAACATGACAGAAACATATCAATTATAACCCTCATTTCTGCAACGGGTCACATGGTGTTGGTTGGTATTTACAACTACCTTCCTCTGCTACTGGCTCTCTGTATTTTCTCCACTATCAGCAAGTACCTCAGTAGATCTTAGTCCTTTTCCTGGAGGAATGACCCATACCTTCATTCCTGATGGGTCTGTCCCCTTTGTTATCCTGCCGGAATTAAGTTATTGTTTCCCACTGACTTTAGTCGCAGGGCATGGTAGCAGCAAGATATCACCTAAAGAATTTCCTTCATTCCAGACATAATCCTTCTTACCAATATTGTAGAGAAGCAGCCCAATTTCCCCTTGATGGTCTGGAGTAGTCACTTACCTTTCTTAACACTGTTATTCCTCTATTAGCATGTTGGCTTAAGGGCATCAGAAGCCCAAAGTGCCGGGGGGGGGGGGGGAGGATTCTGAGCTTCTAGTTCAACAGGACATTCATTTTGTCTCCTGACAGGAGCACTCACCACTGTGGAAACAAATTGTCTAGACCTGTAGAACTTAGGGTCACAGGAGCAGGAAGCAAAAGTGTGTCACTAGGGTAGTGTAGTGAGTGGAACTACTCTGCTTTCTACTTCTTTATTGTTGGACCCAGGGATCCTGGCTGTGGAACAAACTTTACTATATATTGGATGCTGATCCTAGGCATGTGCCATGTTCTGGAGAACCCTCCTCCAGCCTCCCAGATTGCTGTCCCCTAATTGACACTGTAACTGTGTCTTCAAAAGGCCATTCCATCTTTCTATAAGACCAGCTGCTACAGGATGATGGAGAACATGGTAAGACCAGTGGATTCCATGATCGTGGGCCCACTGTCACACTTCTCTGGCTGTGACATGAGTTCCTTGGTCAGAAGCAATACTGTGTGGAATACCATGACGATAGATAAGGCATTCTGTAAGTCCACAGATGGTGGTTTTGACAGAAGCACTGTGTGTAGGAAAGGCAAATCCATAACCAGAATAGCTATCAACTCCAGTAAGGACTAAGCATTGTATTTTCCATGGAGAAAGTGGTCAAATAGAGTCAATCTGACTCCAGATTGCTGACTGGTCACCTGGGGAATAGTGTTCATCTGGGGCTCAGTGTTGGTCTCTGCTGCTGGCAGATGTGACACCCAGCAGTCAGTGTTGCCAGGTCAGACTTACTGACCAGCAGTTTGTGTTGTTAAACCTGTAGATAACCCTCATCTTTGTCACCATGTCCTCTTTGTTCAAAGGCCCATCAGCAATGACAGGAGTGGCCGAGGAAAGAGGCTGACTGTCTGCAGAACGGGTCACACAACTACCTGTTATTTGCATGGAACACAGCATCTTCACATTCTTCACCCATTTGGATAGATTAGTCGACGTGTTTCTTCCCCAGATGTCTTTCTCACCAATTTTCCAGTCATGCTCTTTCCTAGTCCTTGACCATCTAGCTAATCCATTAGCTATATCCCATGGATCAGTGAAGAATTGAACATCTGGCCACTTCTCCTTCCACACAAACTAATACCACTGTACTGCCCCACGTTCTGCCCACTGTGAAAATGCCCCCTTGCTGCTATCTTTCATTGTTTCCCAGAAAGGGGTTGTAATGCTGCAGCTGTCGGTTGTTGTTGTTGCCTGTATACCATGCAGGACCATCAGTAAACCAGGCTCTGGTCGTCTCCTTTTCCATCAGCCAATCATAGAGCACACCCAGGAGGCTTTAGGAGCGTACTTGTCAGCAGATGGCTCTGTGATGGGAGTAGAAACCATGGGCATTTGGGCAACTTCTTCATGTAATTTGCTTATGCCTTCAGAACCCACTCAGGCCCAATCACATATATATGACTTCCATTCGATAATGGGTTGCTGCTGTGCACATCCTACTTTCCGACTTGGTGGGGACACATAATGCTCAGCTCATGATGGGCTGAAGTAGAAACTTAAGAGTTCTTTGGAACGTCAGTTGAGTTGGGTGCCGTTTTGTTGGGGCAAATGTGTGAAGGAACATTTTGCTGCAGTGGACATGATGTTCTGCTAAAGCAAGCACGTGAAAGGACACGTGATGAAGGATTCTTTGCAAACAACACACATGTCTTGGTCACCTTACATTGCATAATTGAGCTCCATTTGTCGAGACACCACAGAGAGAAAGGCACCAAAATCCTTCCGGTGATGTGCTTCAGTTTCTTGCCACTTCCGAGGACTCAGGCTGATTGGCAGAGTGATATCAGTTGAGACAGACTCACGTGGTGCTGAGGTGAGACACGCGGTGAGGCAAGACCCATGGAGGACACGTGATGTTTGAAGGGAGAATAAATAGGACTTAATGGACAGTGATGGGGTTTTGCTTGTTGGTTTATAGAGCGATCTCTGCAAGGCTTCTTGGTGTCCAGTCTTCGTTGATCTTTGCTTTGATTCTTTTCCACTCCCTCTGGTGGGTGGTGGGCTAGAAGGGAGATTAAAGTGTTTAAGAACCCGCATTAAAAGTAGAATTTGAAAAAAAAATTAAGTTGAAAGTTCCAATGAACAGCTTGGGTCACATGATAACTTGGTGGCACATTGCCAAACATTGAGTTCCCACTAAAACCCAATCGCTGACCAAGAGCTGTCTCTCAAAGGGAGAATAGTTGTCTGCAGATGATGGTAGAACTTTGATCCCATATCCCAACGATCTCTGTGATTCACCTATAGGGGCCTGCCAAAGGCTCCAAACAGCATCCCTATCTGCTACTGAAACCTCAGGTACCATCAGGCCTATTGGATCACATGGTCCCAGTGGTAGAGCAGCCTTCACAGCAGCCTGGCCCTGTTTGTTCCGCACCCCTTCTGAATCCCCTCGCCTCGCAAGAGAGACACGGGAGGCAGTGTTCGGGTAGTTACTACAGCAAGGCTTTATTCTTGTATCAGCTGAAGCAGAAGACCCCAAGCCTGGAAAAGGCACTGCTTATATGCACCCTAGAGTGGCGTGTTCCCTTCTGATTGGCTGTTCACTCATCACCCCATATTATGCCCCGGGATGGGCAGTGACTTGGTGCGCTTTCGCCTCTTGCACCTGTGCAGTTTAGTTGTTTACTTGTGGGAGCACCGGATGCCAGCGCCATCTTGTAATGGCGAATGTTGTCACCACTCGCCGTGGCTCCCTACACCTGTTGAAGAGCTCCTGTTCCAGGATCTACTCAAAGTGAGCAGCTAGTAATTTGGTATATGGGCTGGAGTAACACACCCAAATGAAGAATGTGCTGACCCTAGAATCCAAATAGACCCGCTAAACATTGTGCTTCTTTTTTGCTGGTGGAAAGGCCCATGGCAATAACGGATACTTAACCTTAGGTGGAATGTCCCTGCATGCTCTGTCCCACCGGACTCTTAAGACTTTCCCTGAGGTAGAGGGCCCTTGAATTTTGGTTGGGTTCGTTTCCAGTGTCCAAAGTGGTTGCTACCTCCTGCTCCCTTGGTCCAATCAATAAAATGTGGTCAGTATAGTGCACTGGTGTGATATCTTGTGGAAGAGACAAAGAGCATTTACTTGATCAATACCTGCATACGATGTACTGGAGATGTGTTAATCTGCTTACGTAAGGTCACCACATCTAGCACAAGAGTCACTACTTGACTGAGTTTTCCATTGTCAACTATCATTCTCCATGATCCATCTGCCTTCTGCACTGGCCAGATAGGAAAGTTGAGGGAATTTGTAGTGGGAACCACTACCCCTGCATTTTTCAAGTCCTTGATAATGGCCATAATTTCTGCAATCCCTCCAGGAATGTGTTATCTTCTTCTTCTTCTTCTACTTCTTGTTGTTCTTCTCCTTCTTTTTGTTCTTCTCCTCCTCTTCCTCCTCCTCCTCTTTTTCCTCCTCCTTTTCCTCCTCTTCCTTTTCTTCCTCCTCTTCCTCTTTCTCCTCTTCCTCTTCCTCTTCCTCTTCCTCCTCCTCCTCCTCCTCCTCCTCCTCCTCCTCCTCCTCCTCCTCTTCCTCCTCCTCCTTCTCTTTTGGTTCACTATTTTTCCTGGCAGATGCAGTTCTAAAGGCTTCCTTTTAGCCTTTCCAACCATAGTAGCTCTCACCCCACAGGTCAGGGAACTAAACTAAAATTTGCCAAGTTCTAAGTATATCTGCCCCAAGTATATGTCCTAGGACTGGAGGAACAAAACACAGAATGAGTTCAGAGACCTGCTGAACATACTGTGAGTCAGATTTCAGCCCGAATGTCATTAATCATATGGCCTCCATAAGCCTCTACTTCACCTGGAGGACCACAATATTTCTTCCAGTCTTGCAGAGTTGGTGTCAGTTCAGAACCAGTATCCAATAGATTCCTGAAAGTGTGATTGTTTCCTTTCCTGAGTATAAAGTTACCCTTGTAAGAAGCTGGAGGTCTCTCAAGGGGAGGACTGGATCAAGGCTTACAGCAAGACATTTTAGGTATTGGAGCAAAGTCCTTCCTCAGGGGGACCTGACTGTCCCTTCATTTAAGAGGATCTGGCCCTACAAACTGGTTTACATCTGGAAACTGATTCAGAGGCCAAGATTCCCTTTTGCCATGATTCAATGGGTCAAAGTTAGAAACCCTCAAAGCCCACCCCTATCCATGTGACCTACTTCCTACACCAGGGTTCCACCTCCTAAAAACTTCTACAACATCCCCAGACAGACAGCACCAATAACAGGGACTGAGAATTCTAATATGTGAGCCTGTCAGGGACATTTCTACCATAGCTGCCATCTGTCATCTTAAGTGGCCCAGTGGCCTCTAGATTGATAGCTTCTGTCCCTTTTTGCCTACACAGGAGGCCAAACAGTCTTTGCAGAAGAGAGGGGTGGGCAGTCTCCATTAAGCACCAGTAGCAACTAAGGATCACATTTAAAAATAATTTAACACTATAGTGCCTCTGCCCACCTTTCCAAAGCCAATCCCAGCCTAGTCTGTGCTATAGGTTCCATTGGATCCTTTGCCCCAATACCTCAGGCCTTGTCTCTGGCCAGGGCTTCCAATGGGCAGTCTCTTTCACCTACACCCCTCTGTGTCTCCACCTGCTACCTGCTCTCCTTAGCAAAAGGGTCACCTCATGGGGAATGGTCTTTTTCAGATCACCCCGGCCCTTAAAATGACCACAATGGAAGCCCAGGTAGGGACATCCACCACCGTAACACGTGTTTTTCTTGCCGGTGCTGAGATTTCTGATGTCAAGTGTGTCAGCATTCCTGTTCTAATGCTCAGACTCTGTAGGAGGGGAGGAAACCTTCAACCATCCTAGCCCTAGGCTTAAGGGCGTGCTTCATGGTAAGGTCTCAGGAAGTGTTTATTGAATGAATGAATGAATGAATGAATGAATGAGCTGGTTTCCCTCTGAGTCCACTGACTTCTAACTGTTTGCCAGTTGGCTACTTCCCATCCTCTAGGCTATAGTTTCAGTAGTGGGATGGCAGACAGTGAGGAAAGAGACCAGTGAGGCATTTTCTAAGCATCTGGATTAAGTTCAGAGGAAGAGGGGGAAGGCGGGCAGAGAACAGGGTTAGGCATAGATTCCTTTGCTTGAAACCCCTCCTGGTTCCAGCTGCCCCATTCATTAGCATGGGAAGATGAAGGTTGGATATCATTTTAAACAACAGTTTGAGGCATTTCTATTCTGGTTCAGAAACTGCTTAAATATTTTATGAGCTTTTAAGACTGGGAGAAATTAAAGCAAGTATGTAATCTTGTTCTCTGTGTATATAAATATATACACATATGAAATTTAAATATACTCACACAAAATCTTATTGTAGAGAATCTCATAAATCTAAAAAAGATAGGGAGTCTAAAAAAAACCCTACCCATATGTAAACATAATATGAAAATATATTCAGTGTTAATTTCAGAATTTATTGCAATCTGCAGCGTGTCTTTAACAATCGCACGTACGATCTCCCAAGAGCGAGATAGAATTTTTTTTAAAAAAATGAAATATTTTGCATAAAATATTTTGATATTTAAAAAAAAACCAATATAACTTTAAAAAGCATAAAAGATATGTCTAGCAAGGGTTTTCAGGGAGGAGGGTTTTTTTGGGGGAGGGGGGTCATTCTGTTGGAGTTTCTGTCCTTTGAAAGTAGGACCAATATGCTAGATAATTATGTACTTTGAAATCATTAAGGGGCTTTCAGCAAATAATTTATCTGGTGTTCAAATGGGAATGTAAATAAATGAGTGATTTTTTTTTTCTTGTTAATTATAATTCTTGGGAATTACAATGTCTAGGCACCTCTCCAGGACCACAAACCCACCCATGAGTCAGAAAACGCCACCAACATCTAAGACAGAATCTGATGAGGTTTTTTTTATTGTTGTGTTTCTTTTTCTATCACTAATCATCTTCCTGGTTTTTAGACCATTTTAGAAAGAGATGCAAACAGTAATGGTAACTTCTGTTTCCTTGATATTCCAGCATGCAGTCCTTGATTTAGAAGATGTTTCTTTCTTTCCAGCCGAGGTGTTGGTTTCTATTAAGTACGTATTATGCATATTTCATTACAACTTGCTACAACCAAGCTCATCTTTCCCCAGACGAACTGGCGAGTCCCTCTCTGTTTCTGCCAAAATGAAACACAAAGAATCCACTTTCCTGTGGGACGCCAGCTAAGGCTTGCTACAAACCGCAACATTACAACAATTGAGAGTTACAACTGACTTCGGATTTCTGATCCGGTTTTCGGCAGCCTTGGTTTGATTACCATAAGGCTTGGTTATGTGCATTAGGAAGTGTCTTCTGTAAGTGATCTCCTGACTTCTGCATTTCCCTCCCTTTAAATACCAAATGTAATTCATAAAAGAGGCCCAGGATTTGCAATTAAAATTGAAGCATGCTGCTTCGAACCAGAAAGGGTGCTGCAGCCTGACCTCCCCGTTTGTGTAGAGCGGTGAGTGCTAACAGGAAAGTGTGTGTGTGTGTGTGTGTGTGTGTGTTGAGGGGGGAGGGTGTCTGTGGGCGTGTGAGTGTGTTTGCGCGTGCACGCGTGCTTGAACATGTGCAATTGGTTTTCCTCATTTTCCTCCAATCAAATAAAAACAACTGTGAAGGGTAAACAGGGGAAGTGGTAAGTCTCAGGATTCTAAAGTCTCTGAAGAATTTGTAAATTCTAATTTGGAGAAGGGAACACACATGACCAAACCACACACCGGCACACATGGAGGTCAGAGGTCAACATCCGGTGTCTTCCTCCATGGCTCTCTCTGTCTTACAGTTTGAGGCAGGCTTTCACTGGATTCAGGGTTCTCTGAGTCAGCTGGACTGGTTGAGCAGCAAGGCCATGCTAGTCTCCTGTCCCTACCTCCTCAGTCCTGGGGTTACTGGCACATACTGCTGCAACAGCTGGCTTGTTTTGTTTATGTATGTATGTATGTATGTATGTATGTATGTATGTATCTATCTATCTATCTATCTATCTATCATCTAACTGACTGACTAACTAACTAACTAACTAACTAACTATGTAGGTATTGGGATCAAACTTTAGTGCCCATGCTTGAATAACCATGACTTTATTGATCGAGCCACATCTGTGTACTCCCAGGAATATTAATGGGGGTTCAGAGAGGAGTGATAAGACATCTCTGTTATGATTCAGAAAAGCAGAGGAAGCAACCAACCTCAAAGACGGAGACAACAGCACCTACTATGCACTCCCTTACCTACCCCATATTATCTCTCTCATCCCAGAAGCTTGGTAAGGTCACTGAAATCTCCATCTTAACCGTGGCTGGTTCAAGGTCACACAGCTAGTAGGTGCTGGAGTAGAGGACCAGACTATCCCAGTGAGTCTCTTCCGATCCCCATTCCTGACTTTTGACACTTAGATGGTGGAATCAAAGGAGTCCACAGCCAGTGTCATCTTTCCCATACCCCAATAACTTATAGTAGCAACACTCTTGTCTGTTCTCTGCTGAACCCATGGGTCCACTTCTATGTTAGCCTCTAAAAGCCGCCCAGGGCCTGGGTCTCTCCTGGCTGGGCTGCTATGTCCCACACCTCTTCTCTCACCTTACCAGGTGGTCAGTGATTTTACTTGGAGTCACTGGATTTTGCTCAGTTTTCCTTGCCCAGAGATGTCCCGTCTCACGAAGGACTAAATTAACCAAATAGCACACATTTCATGTTAGTCAGGGGGAAAGTGTGAAAAGTTAGTTGCTTTGAGCCAACTCAAGACGAAGGCTCCAAGAAGATGTAGAAAGGAAGGTTGCTGTGGGAACTGTTGTCAGATTAGGTGCGGATGAGATAGCGTAGAGGCTGTGGGGAAGGGGAACAGAGGATTCAGAGTACCGGCAATTTCACACCTATCTTCCTGTTCTGGAAGCACCCTAAGGAAGCCACAGATATTGTTTATGGTGTTACTTCTAGAATTCAGGCCATAGGCGCCTCCACACTCAAAAGCCAAGGGTTTTCGGAGGAAAACTTTGGTAAGTTAAAACCATCTAAGGTTTTTGACCCTGTGGCAGCCCTGTTTTAATGGGCTCTTCTGACCAACTAATGTTCACAATGGAATCGAATCTCAGGGCTCTGACTTGTATCTAAAAGCTATAATGCTTCCCTCTGCTGGGTTCTTAGACTAGGAAGGTCACAGCCCAGGCAAAAGTCAAGCTTGAGCTGGCTGTGTGGGTGCTCAGAGGTAACAATCAGCAATGGCATTCATCTCAGAGTTCCAGGTCAGGCTGCTGTAAGCACCACCGTGTCTCAAACAGATCTTGTCCTCCGGTGTAGACTGATCCTAATGAACAAAGACACAGGAGGGACCGCTGATACTGAGTCAAAAAACACAAATTCAGATCGCAGTCTCCCCAGTGAGCTATTAGGCAATTTGGAGCCTGGGTTATGTCTCCAGGAAAGCACAGACAATAATATTTCCCACAGTGTGGTCCTGAGGATAACGTGACGGTGGTCAGGAAAACGCTTAGTAAACATGAGTCCATCTGGAAGACTAAGGGGAGTTCAAGGGGAAGACTTAGGAGGTGGGCGTGGCATCCTGAGGAATGTGGTTCGATGCCACCACCAGTGAGACCTGAGGAGTGGGGGGCAGCAGAGCGCCAGCATGGGCCTGAGGGGGGAACCATGAGGGAGGGAAGGCTCGAGTGGAAATGATTGCTTTGATGGTAATAAAGACCTTAAGTGACAGCAGGCCAGACTGCATTTGAATGATTGACTTAGAGCAGTGACAGGCCAGATGCCTGTCAAGAGTTTGTGATATCCACAGTGCTGGAGAGATGGCTCAGTGGTTAAGAGCACTGGCTGCTCTCTCAGAGGATCTGGGTCCTGTTGCCAGCACCCATGGCAGCTCACAACCTTCTGTAACTCCAGTTCAAGGGGATCTGGCTCCTTTTTTTGACCTCTGCAGGTGCTAGGCATGCAGGTGGGATATGTATACACATACAGGCAAAACACTTACATTACTTAAAAATCCATCACCTTCATCCATCCCTCCCCATGGACCCATCCATCCTCCCGTATATTCAACCAGCATCTATGCATGCACCTGTTCTTTCACATGTTTATCCCGCCTCTCATCTATTCAGTCACCCATCCAAGAAAGCATCCTTCTCCCATTGATATGTCTTTAATTTTTTCCTTTGCTCATCATTTAATCATCTCCCCATCTCCCTCACTTAACCATCCATTCAACTACGCATGCACGAAGGCATCCTTTCCATCCAGCTGTATACCATTCATCCATACATCTATCCACCCTCCAACCAACCAGCTCACCCCTCCATCCCATGCAACCTTCTTTCCCTCCCACTTTGCACAGATAACATGGAAATATAAAGATTTGGGAGACAGAGGTGTCTCTCCCTCTCTGGTGTCAGTTCACCTTTACTTTGTGCTTCAGGACCTTTCTGCTGTGGTACAGCATACACTGGAGCCCTGCTTCCTTTGCATCTCCTGACAGTCACTTGATGTAGTCAGCCTGGCCTGTCTTCTACAGGTAAGGACACAGAGAAGACAGCTCAGCAACTTTACCAAGACTTGGGCATAAGAAGAGCTTGACTGACACAGGTCTTCAGGCTTGACTCAGAGTTCACTTTGTCTTGTACCTACTTGGCTTGTAGCTTTGTGGACCCCCTGGGCTCAGGAGGATGCTGCTCTTCTTCCAGGGTTGAGAGCATGCACCTACTATTCCCCAGGGGAGCCTCTACTCATGAATGGGAAGATGGCTGCTTCTCATGCAAATGTACGAGGGAGTCTGAAAGCTGCGTGTACCAAAGTGTCCCCATTCATAGAGCGGGGAGACAGCTGGAAGCAATTGCAAATGCATTATGCATTGTGACTGCATTGGCAGAGGGGTAGGAAATGTTAAAGTTTTGTTACAATAATAATAACCATCATGACAATACGGTTTGTTTTACTGACGCCCATTTTTTGGCAACTCCATCGTTATAAACACAGCGTGTGACTGTATGTTAATGAGACTGTATGAATATATGCTCGCTTATAGGGATCCAGTTATCAAACCCTTCGTCTTGGGGATCCCTCTTTCTCCACAGCTCTGGTTATGTGACCTTCACCCTCATGGCTTGTTGTGTTATAGGAAGGTCTGGGCCTGGCCTAAGGGAGAAGCCTGGAGAAGCCTGGAGAAGAGAGATTTTTCATCACATGTATGGCCTAAAAAATACTCACAGCTGGGCAATTTCTAGGCAAGTTAAGTCAGATACTTTTGGTCTGGGGCCAGACAGGGGGCACATGTATGAGTCTCCCAGTTTCTCTAAATGTAGTCAAGTCTGAGGGTCACTACTCTTGCTTCGTATTTCTGAGTGGACCACGTGAGGATCTTTCTAGAACTCAGATTTGAACTCTATAGGTCTGAGGTCGGGGGTGGGGCTGGGGAGGCAAGAGAAAGGTTGGTACCAGAGATGTCACAGTTCTAATAAGGTCCAAGGAAGGCTAAAGGAGCTGTCCTTGACCCACCTTTAGGTAGCTCACGGGCTGGACTCCACCCTCTGTGATTTCTGCAGACACAGTGTCCCGGTATTCTGTCACTCAGGAACTGACATATTTAACAGGATGGAACATTATTACACACGTTTGAAGGAGAGATCTTGGAATCACGTGCCCAGGGCTTTGCTGTATGCTACAAACACCTATTGTTTCTCTCTGGTCTGCCCGAGTTCTGAATAAGACAGACAAGCCATCCACACCTGGGCTTCAGCAGCCTGGCACATGTAATAGGTGTGTTGTGGGCACCTGGACCGGATGAACCAGCTTCAGATCGAGGCTGCTCCGGGCTCTGCAGATGAAGCTGCATTCCAGGCCTTATAATTCTGTGTGCTCATTTGCTTGAGGAAGGTTGAGCATTCTGTCTCTACACTGATGGTTGCCTAAGCAAGGGCCAGCAGTGGGAAGGAAGGACAGGCCTTTGCCTGGCGACAGACAAGCCTCATATGTCACTGTATGAGTCCAGTTTCATGTCTCATTCACACTTGGGGCTGTCAGATTCTCAGCAAGTGCCAACTAGATACTCAGTTTCTCTGGAGTTTCAGATAAACAAGTTTGGAAATCGGATGTTTTCCTGAGCTTCAGATGTAGCTAGGTATTCAGTATTTGATCTCCGATGGTCTACAGGGGGTGCCAGTCATCTGGTTACCAGGTAGAAACAAGAGAAGGCTCTGGAAGATCTCATACTCAAGACCCAATGTTCTCACCAGGAAGTGCTTACAACTTATCATTTTGTTTATAACTCACTGGCCAAAGCAATCACATGACTTCATACAAGTCCAAGGGGCCCTGGGAACCACAGTTCTATGAATGGCCGGGAAAGTATAACACGAAGAGAGATCTGTTGGTGTGATGGACACCAGACCGGTCCAAGAGCAGGCCGTGAGGAGGTAAAAGGGATCCAGCACCTTTCTGGCCCTGACCACTGTCGTCAGAAGAATAGGATCTCCACCTGCTCCCCGCAAAGCCTGTGAGCATGTGACCCCATTCATTCAAAGAGATCCTCTGAAGTACCTGCACATAGAGAGGTGACCTTTGATGATCCTTGGGAGTCCAGAGTGGCCACAGGGACTTCATGAGCATGAGGCAGGACAGTCTGTGAGGGACACACCAGGACAAAGCTCGGATGAGGAGATACGTCCCAGAGCCAAGGAAAGCAGGTAGCTCTGGGAATGACGTGACTTACTCTGGAGGCCTGGAAAGGTATGAGATTTTGCTGATAAGTCCCACCATGCTTAGATGGACTTGCAACTCTCATGTTTGTAAGGCTATAACTTTGTAATACTTTAAGCCTCTAAAGTTGGGATGATTTGTTATGTCAGCAAGAGGAAATGAATGCACCCTTAAAAGACGGCTGAATGTTAGAAACAGCCAGAAGGGGGCTGAGGCCTAGAGCAGGCGGGTATGGCCTAGGTGGGAGGGTATGGAACAGGGGAATGGACATTGCTGGCTCCCGGTAAGGCTCCATCCAGAGTTCTCTGGGAAATTCTAGAGCAAGACATGGTCACTGACATGCATGGAGCCAGTGTCCATACTCTCTGAAGGACAGTGAAGGCTACAAAGGTTTGCTTTCTACCTCAATGTGTAGATACTCTGGAGACCTAGTGATATATAAGTAGTAAAAAGAGTTTTCCCAGGAGGACACACCCCTCTCTACTCTCTGCAGCAGGGACTGTCTACCATGTGTTTAATTGTCTTCTCCACTCTCACATCTGTACAGCAGCCAGGCTTCCTCACCCCGAGCAGTCCCGCTGACTAGTGAGTCCTATGCATAAGGGGACAAAAAGCATTTAGGCTACAGAATGGCTTCTATCTACAGTGCCGTTTCTGTGGTATCCCTGCCTTCGCTGGGTTAGACTTGGCCTTTCCAACTTATTCTCTGCCTTCCCCCTGGCAGCAACTCAAGATGCTGACACAGCAGACAGCGTAAGACTAGGGGAAAACCAGAGTGGTTTTACATGGATAGCAGTTCTCAGAACTCTAGTCTTCAGCTGGACTGTCACCCTTCGGGTACACTGTGAGTCTCTTGCCAAGATCACATAAGTGATAACCCAGTCATGCAAGAGTTGCCAGGGCAGCTGGGCCGTTTGCATGTGTGTTCTTTCTCCTCACTGTTATCACAGGACTGAGGACACAGGACAGCTTCCATTCTCACCAAGACTCAGGATGAGGGAGCTTGGAGCGAGGAAGACTGATTGGTCCTTCCACCCATGGGTCTCCTTGTGGGAGAGCTGTAGGTCCAGTACTGAGCACAATCATGGCTTCTGGCGAGGGCTCCCAGCCACACCTGGACCTGTGGCTCAGTCACTGCCCTATGGCCATCTGCTGTGGGCTTTGTTTTCTCTTTCTGGAAATCACTAGATGGGAGACAATTGGTTGAGAGCCGATTGGCCTACCGTTGTGTCCATAGCTGTGACAGACATCTGGAGAAAAGGAAAGCTTGTGAAAGGAAAGGGTTTATTGGCTTCTAACTCCAAGGTACAGTTCACCATTGTGGGGAAAGTCCAGGCAGCAACTTAGAGCACTGCATTCACACATGGTCAAGGCAGGGGGAGGAAAGGAGGAGGAGGAAGAGGAAGAGGAAGAAGAAGAGGAAGAGGAAGAGGAGGAAGAGACGGAGATGAAGAAGAAGATGAAGACAATGTAGGCCATAGGTCTTTGCTTGCCTGCTGCTTAACTATCAGTTATCTGCTTTTATCTAGTTCAGACCCAAACTCAGGGAATGGTGTCACTCACAGTGGGCTGAATCTTCCCATATTAACAATCCAGACAATCCCCTACAGCTATGCTCACAGGCCAACCTGATTTAGGCAATCTCCATCAGTTGAAACCCTCTTCCTAAATTATAGGAGGCTGAGACAAGTTGATATTTAAAACTAACCTGTATCACAAGAAAGAGGGGCTGCCTAGGAGAGCAGAGAACAGGTACAGCCCTTATTTGGTCCCCTGCAGGGGCCATAGCATGGAGCCCAAATAGGAGATGCTGAACCAACCCTCTGGGGAGGTAGAGGTCCAGTCCATTATGAGATTAGCACACTCTCTGGGACAGAGGGAGGTTTTAAAGACAGACCTTTATCCCCTTGCTCAGCAGAGAAGGGAAAACACAGAAACTAAGAACCTCCCCATGAGGGCAGGAAGAGAAGATTCCTTATTGGATCCTTGAAGCATCTCCCAGGAGAGACAGAGCGACCACACTCCTGTTCATCAGATAAAGAAGTCTCAAACCCTTTGAGCTACCCTTTGGTAAGTAGTAACAATGCCTAGCTGGCATGAACTTGATAGAATCCCTCAGAGGGAGTGACAGACAGTAACTAAACCCCATAGACGGAGACTACCACAAGGACTTCTGGAGAGCTGGTCTGTAGCTTTACTTGCTGCAGGACTTCTAAGAGCCTTCAGCACGCTCACGTGCCTTCAGACTAACCCCAACTGGGCTCCAGAGTTCTGTTCTCACAAATCCTCTCAGAGTGCTGGGGTTCCTGGGAACTCTTCCTGCAGGCACACTCCATCCTGTTGTTGATTACGAGGAGTTGTGAGACACAGTATTTGTCTTGTGGGTCATTCACTGTAATATGTGGTAGGGTTTGGAAACATTTGTCAGATGCAGAGTTCTGGCACTTTGCAGGGTACTTTTGATGGTAAGCAGAGGTAATTGAAATTACTCTAAAGTTCAGAAACCTCATTTGTGTACACGAGTCTAGTGCCAACTTACCTATTAGTACACTTGAAAAATACAGAATTTTATTCAGTACTAATAAGGTGGGTGTAATTATATGTTTTTCACATGTGTGGAATTAATGACACGAAATATAAAATAAGTAATCTGGGAAATTAGTCTTTAGAAGCTCTGCCTTACAGTCAACACAAAACCAAGAATGCCTTTAGGTGTTCTCCCAGAAGGAGGATAAGCCATATTCAAGAAACACGTGAGTGAAGACAAACATGTCCACTACAATTTTTTTTAACCTGGTAAAGTGGTTGATGGTGTTATTCCCTAATTACATCAAATTAAAACGTGGGCAATTTAGTCCAGAGGGCACAGCCATGTTATTAAGTGTAATTTTTCTGTGCCACTGAATACATCTGAGTGACATTAAGTGAGCACCTAAGACGAAAAGAAGGCATCATCACCCTAAGTAGTTACTGACACACACAGAGAGAATGTCTTTCTTACTTAAATGTACTTTTTAATTTTAAAAGAATCATTTTATTTGTGTGTGGGGACATGCAAGTCCCTGTGGCTGCCTCGGTTGCGAGAGTTGGATCCATTGGGGTTTCAGGCATTTGAAGCCCTAGCAATATTGGGCAGGAAACTGCACTTGGGTCCTCTGCAAGTTCAGTAAGTGCTGCTCGTCACTGAGCCGTCTCTCCAGCCCCGAATTTATCTCTTGGATCATTATGCAAAGTAACTTTGACATTACAATTTTTGTTACGGCTCCCCCATCTGCTCCTCCCCCTGCCCTCTCCTGCCCCGCCCCTACCTCCTTATGTCTCATCTCTAGACCTCACCACTTCACCATTCCCTTTCCCACTTTCAAGGCACATGAAGGACAATTTCTGTTACAAATAAGAGGAGGGAAATGTGCCTCTCTTCTCTGAGAAGTTGGGGGATGGATTTGACTTTAGCCATGGCTGGATTCAGTCACCTGGTGCTCTGGGTAGGTCTGGCTTCTCCTGTAGTCTCTGAGTGTTGCTTCTGTTTTTGTTCTCGAGGTAAAAGAAATGCCAAGCTTCTCCTTAGGTAGTCTTCCAAACGATATTAAAAATCCATAGCTGGAGAGACGGCTCAGTGGTTGAGAGCACTGGCTGCTCTCCCAGAGGGCCTGGATTCAGTTCCCAGCACCCACGTGGGGGCTTCACAACTGTCTGTCACTCCAGCTCTAGAGGACTTGACGCTCTCACACAAACACACATGCAGGCAAAGCACTAATGCACACACAGTAACAGTAAATAAATATATCACAAAGAATAAGAATCTCTCTAGAGAGATTGGTCTAAGTCACATGTCCATCTTGAGCCAATGAGTTGGAGCCTGACAGAGATCCTGGACTAGAGTGAAGGGAAATGGAGGCTGGTGGGAGAAGGTGGTTTTGCTAAGCAGGCCATGGTACACATCCACACCTCCATGATGTACTGGGAGGTAGCCTCTGATGTAAACCAACCCTGGATAGAACAGAGGATGCATGAGGTGTATACGCTGGGTCAGTGTAAGGATTAAAACTCACGTCAGCAAGGGCATGCCTGGGTTCAGGTGCAACAGCCGAACAAACAGCATGTAGAATCCTTTGGAAAATTCAGTGTGACGGGGGGATTCAGAACCCATGAGTGATGGGGCGAGAGCGAGGGGCTAAGGAGAGATCATGGAAGTTCACCCAAGCTGTCCGAGGAAGCTTTCTTCACAGGCCTCCGTAAAGTTGCTAATAAGCATGAAGAACTGGGTTTGGTCCCTGACCCCCCAGGGGCTCTTCATTAGATCCAGGGTATCATTGGTAAGCATATCCCATTCAATCAGAACTCTAAAGGCTTCCTCCAAGCTTCTTATTACAGAGCTATGACAGCTGCTGATTGTATATAAACGACACTATCTGGTCCACTGAGTGTAATCCAGTGGAAACACCAAGTCTACAGCATAGAAGCTGGGCTGGGGTTGTGTGTCTGGACTGGGCTGCTTTCTCTGTCCTCCCCATTCACAGCAACCCTGAAAAGCTCTGCATATGGATACTAGGCAAGCTCTCCTGACAGCTTCCTAAAGAACAAAACACAACCCACAGCCCACATCACAGCTGAGAAGCACTTGTCTGGGGAAATCCCACCTGGGGAAGTTGCTCTTTAAGTAGGGACACGAGACAATAACTGCAAGGGTGCAGACGGTGTCATATGTGAAAAGGCAGGGCAAGGGACAGAGCCTGGAAGGAATTGTCACATCTCCCGGATTTAGCAGTGGACTCTCATGGAGCCCTGAATGAAAGGAGGAGGGGTCGTCTAGGTCTTTCCAGAGGGGGATAAAAACCAGCTAAGATATGGAGTCATAGGACTATACGTCTGTGAGAATAGCAGGACACATAACCCTGAGTATGAGTTTAGGTCTGTTTGACCCTTTGAGTTTAAAACTACTTAGGTGAGACTATACTTTCTACTTTCATTGCCTGGGTGGCCGAACTTTGTCACATGCCACAGTGGGGTGTCTGTCATTTCGACTCACGGTCACAAAGCTGAGTGGGAGCTACCCAAACTGCCACCGATCAGTGGCCGGAGGCGGGAACAGACCCTATGCCAATAGCACAAGTAAAGGATCAAAACTCAAAGGGCAACTTGAACTCCACTGCACACCAGTTCCACGCTATCACAAAGCAGGGGGTGACGGCTGCGCTGGAGCAAAGGGTGAAGGCACTTGCTGTGAGTCCTGATGACCTGGGTTCCACTCTGGGCCCTGCATAGTGGAAGGAAGAACTAACCACAGAAAGCTGTTCTCTGACTCCTGCTGCATGCTGGGGCAGGCATACCCTTCAATGATGTAATAAAATGCATTTACAACTTGACAGTTGGACCACTGGAAGTTAAAGGCCATCAGACACAGACAGATGGACTAATGATACACAGATAGACAGACAGACAGACAGACAGACAGACAAGTAGGTAGAGAGGTGATAGATAATAGTTGGGCCCACTGTTGTGAGTTCTAGCTGGGCAGGCGCAAGACCCAAGGGGAGCTGGCAGTACTGTAGGTGTTGGAAGGCTGGAGGAACAGGGGTCCAGACCAGGGGTGGGGGAGGGGACTTCCCATCCTCTCTATCTCTAATCTATTCAGACTGTCAGCTTCATGAGAGCCATCCACCTTAGGCAATCTTCCTTGTTCTATGCATTTAAGTTTCCTGCCTTGAGATCTACTTGGAACTCCAGTGTTGCTCTCAGTATTCAGATGTTCCCCAGGACAGTGCATCTGAGAACCCCATAACCCAGTCGAGTTGGTACAAAGTTAACACAGGGGACAAAGCACACAGGTTTGGAGCCTGCTGGGCAGAGGAGACAGTAGAGGTAGGGGCCCTGAGGGGGTACCTGCTTCTATATTAGGGATAAAATAATGAAGTCTGTGGAATTGTGGGATCGAAGGTAAGATGGGGTCTTGAGGTCATGGGGAGTTAAAAATCAGGGGGCAGTCACAGGAGGTTTGGCCCCTCACCCCTCTGTGCTGGCTTGCCTTATACAAACCATTCTCACTACATGGCATGAGGCCATCTTTTATCTGTATGTCATCCTGCCCCATAAGATTAAAAGCCACAGAGGAATTAGGCCAAGAAGCAACCATAACCTCAGCACCTCTTAGGAGATGCAGTAAGAACTAATCTTTGCTTTTTCTCTTCCACTTATTTACTCTCTCTCACATGCATGCGTGCGCATGCGTGCGCACACACACACACACACACACACACACACTAAACCCCCAACCCTAACTGTAACTGAAACCCTGTATGTGTGTTTATGTGTGTATATGTACTTGTGCATGCATGCCCCAGCACATTTATAGAGGTCAGAGAACGATTTGTGGAAGTCAATTCTCTTTCATCTGAGGATAGAACTGAGGTCTTCAGACTCCACAGCCAACACTTTACCTCTGGCCATTGCCTTGGCCTGGAGGTGTGAGTCAAGCCTTGATGAGAAGTGCAAAATCTGAATGAAAAAAAAAAGTATTTGTTCCCTTCCCTGAAGGTTTTATAATTCAATCCAATCTTTAGCCAAGTAAATTCAACAACCGTCTGTTACTCACCTTCATTATGCGAGTCATTGTGTTGGGTGGAGCCTTTCAGACACAGAAGTAAAAATACCCACAGCAAACAAACTTTGTGGTGCCAGTTGCCATGCAGAGTGCGAGTGCGGAGTGTTTGGATGCTTGGCACCCCCACTGAGATTGTACAGCCACCCTGTCCCAGGCAGATTAGCTGTCACCATGATGCTTGTGTCAGGAAATGTTAGAAGCCCAGAGGTCAAGGCAGGAGGTGACCCAGTGTCTCCACAATGAAGTCCTAGATTCAACTCGGATGATCTTGCCATAGGTTGGGCAGAGGTTCAGGACAGAAGGCAACTGTGAACTGCTTTCTCATGGCTGTGACCACCAACTACCCCAAAAGAAGCAACTTGAGTGAGGAAGTTTTGTTTCGGCTCAGTTTGAGGCTGATTCCGTCTTTATGGGGAAGGCCCAGTGATGGGAAGCCGCTCTCAGCTGGTGGCAGCAGGTATGTGAGGCTGCTTGTTCACGAGTGGGTAGGTCAGCGATCGCAGCTGGGATATAAGCCTCCAAGCCTGCCTTCCTCATCAGAGGACCCTATTTCTTATATAGCTACCCTCTCCCAACGGTTCCCCGGTCTTTAAAACAGCACCAAATGTTCAAACACATGAGCCTGTGGGAGAAAACTTACATCTAATTGTAATAGTGATGGTTGCTAACTCCTAAGAGTTGATCCACCGTGTCTCGTATACTGTGCCGGGAAGGTTCAGAGTGATCATCACATTCTGATGCTTTTAGAAAGCCTAGGATATACCATGTCAATCAAGGGTGATGGCAAACAGTGGCTTCTGGAAGTGGGAGAACAGTGGAGTGCCACAAACTCTTTCACACGGTTTCCCACCATCATGACCTGTCCCAAGGCCAATGCCATGGGAAATAACACCTGAGGCCTACAGCAGAGATCTCCCTGTTTTGCTCTAGATTGCCTACCTGGCATTTCCGCCCCCTGTAACTGAAAGTGCCTTGACCTTCTTTTGTTCTGGTACTATAAAACCCCATGAAATTGTTGATTAGCTGGAATGTGGTAGTTGAAGCAACCTGAATCTGTGTTCCTGCGTCCTGGCCACTCATATTTGGCTCTAGAATGAACAAATTCTCATTCCATTTGAGTGGGGTTGTGGGTTTACATCAACAGAGAGGACTCCACGTGAACATAGAGGCAGTGGCCATGATTCTGTGTCACAACAAACCACATGGCATCGCCACCCAAACACCTTTCCTTAGTGATTTCGAGGGTCGCTAAGACCATTTTCCATTTCCCAGAAAATATCCAGATGGCACGGCGGGTGACAGTCACCGGTGGCAGAAGTGAGTGAACAGGAATGAGCTGTGTTACTGAGGAAGGTTCTCTGCTGTGTAGTCTTCCTTCTTGTGCATGACCGCAGGGATAAAGATGACATTGCAACTCAAAACTCCCCGCCTTCCCTTCATCCAAAGCCCTCCTCTGGGTTCCAATAGCCCCAGGGAGTTTCAAACCTGTGGCTAAGCCATCGGTTCTCTGTCAACAGTGGATGTGCAATGGGAGCCGGATGTGGCTAAGCAGAGGACTGCATTCACCTTGTGGGAAGTAGAAGAGACAAATGTCATGGAAGTCAAATTCTTGGAGGCTTCTGCATCATCCAGTTCTGCAGATCATCCCGTTGAATTATCTGAGCTGAGCGCAGCTCCCAGCATGAGGAGGGATCTGTTTTTTGTAAGACTGTGTCACAAGTGGTAAGACTTATTTTTCTAATTACACTTTACCTCTGATGTATAAGATGTGATTCATATATAATCACCGTTTCGATGTTTTATACCTTACGCGGCTGAAAAAGTAATGGAAATAAACTATCAATATCTCCCTGACAAATTGACAGTTCATACTGACGTGTAATTTAAGTGAAGGACAAGATATCAATTAAAAGAGGGCGATATAGCATTTTCCTCTCATTTTGCGTTGAGGAGGGAGTATCAGGGATGCTTAAACCTTTTCTTCTCTTTTCAAATTAGGAAAAAAAATAGTTTAATACATGGTTATGTTAAGATGCACAGAAGGGCAGAGGGATTCAACCTTAAAGGTACTTTGTTTATGATACATTATCTAAAACATTGTCTCCTCTCACGTTAACGATTCATAAGTTGGAAAGATGGTTTGAGTTGGGGGTTAAAGCTCAGTTCCCACCACGCATGCTGGGCAGGTCTCAGTCACTTGTCCCTCCAGCCCCAGGGGATCTGACACCCTCTTCTGGCTTCCACGGGCACCTGGGTAACTGCTCCACAGATATAACTTTAAATAATAAATAAAAAAAAAAACCTTTTAAAAATGAGAAGAAGATTCATAACTTGGTGGGACTTCAACATACATTTAATTTGTAAACGATAATGTAAACGATGACATTTTTAGATTGTGTTGACCCTTTTGCATAAAGGACGCTGAAAGATTTAAACAAGTGGTACCCAAGGATGCCGTGTGGATTAGAGGATGCTGTGTGGATTAGAGGATGCTGTGTGCCTAGAGCTTAGGGCTTGGAAATAGCATCCCAGTTTGTAGGTCATTTCTCAAGGGATTTACCGTGCCAATATCTCTCCCATTTGCTTCAGCTATGGTGTTTAAAATCATGTTAGTCTTAATTTCTTGGATCAAGCAGTGTAAAATGGGGGGCTGCATGTATACCAAGGAGCCTACAGAAACTTTTTATGTTTGGAATTCGTTTTTGCTTAAATGTTAATTTTACTACGTATTATCTCTGGTGTCTAAACTAATTTTGGCTGCAGTGGGAATTTAATGTAATTTTACAGAACCAATGAAGGAATGAATGAGCAATGAGATGAGTGAAGAAAATGGATGGATGGATGGGAGCGTGGCTGGCTGGTCTGGGTAAGTGGGTAGATGAACAAGTGGGTGAATCAATAGATGGTGGATAGATTGAGGGATAGTATGGGTGGGATGGATGAATGGGTGGGTGGATGGATGGGTGTATGGATGGAATGGGTAAGATGGTCGGGTGGAGGGATGGATGGGTGGAATGGATGGATGGGTGGGTAGATTGGTGGATGGGTGGGTGGATGGATGGATGGGTGAGGGAATAGATGGGTGGGTGGGTTGGAATGGGTGGGTGGATGGATGGGTGTATGGATGGATGGGTAGATGGTCGGGTGGGGGATGGATGGGTGGATGGATGGATGGGTGGGTAGATGGGTGGATGGGTTGGGTTGGATGGATGGATGGTGGAGGGATAGATGGGTGGTGGGTGAATGGGTTGGATGGATGGATGGGTGTATGGGTGGATGGATAGATGGGTGGAGGGATGGATCGTGGCTGGTGCTGGGTGGGTGTGTGGGTGGATGGATGGATGGATGGGTGGATGGATGGATGGATGATAACT
>NC_133430.1:12601641-12624414 GCF_011762505.2 Arvicanthis niloticus | reverse complement strand
CAGGGGCTCTTCATTAGATACCAGGGTATCATTGGTAGCATATCCCATTCAATCAGAACTCTAAAAGGCTTCCTCCAAGCTTCTTATTAAGAGCTATGAACAGCTGCTGATTTGATATAAACGACACTATCTGGTCCACCGGAGTGTATCCAGTGGAAACACCAAGTCTACAGCATAGAAGCTGGGCTGGGTTGGGTGTCTGGACTGGGCTGCCTTTCTCTGTCCTCCCCAATTCACAGCAACCCTGAAAAGCTCTGCATATGGATACTAGGCAAGCTCTCCTGACCAAGCTTCCTAAAGAACAAAACACAACCCCACAGCCCGACATCATCAGCTGAGAAGCACTTGTCTGGGGAAATCCCCTCTGGGGAAGTCTTCCATCTTTAAGTATGGACACACGAACAATAACTGCAAGGGTGCAGAACGGTGTCATATGTGAAATGCAGGGCAAGGGACAGGCCTGGAAGGAATTGTCAAATCTCCCGATTTAGCAGTGGACTCTCATGGAGCCCTGAATGAAGGAGGAGGGGTCGTCTAGGTCTTTCCAGAGGGGGATAAAAACCAGCTAAGATATGGAGTCATAGGACTACGTCTGTGAGAAATAGCAAGACGACATAACCCTGAGTATGAGTTTAGGTCTGTTATGCCTTTTGAGTTTAAAACTACATTTAGGTGAGACTATTACTTTCTACTTTCATTGCCTGGGTGGCCGAAACTTTGTCACATGCCACAGTGGGGTGTCTGTCATTTCGACTCACGGTCACAAAGCTGAGTGGGAGCTACCCCAACTGCCACCGATCAGTGGCCGGAGGCGGGAACAGACCCTATGCCAATAGCACAATAAAAGGATCTAAAAACTCAAGGGCAACTTGAACTCCACTGCACCCAGTTCCACGCTATCACAAAGCAGGGGGTGACGGCTGCGCTGGAGCAAAGGGTGAAGCACTTGCTGTGAGTCCTGATGACCTGGGTTCCACTCTGGGCCCTGCATAGTGGAAGGAAGAACTAACCACAGAAAGCTGTTCCTCTGACTCCTGCTGCACATGCTGGGGCAGGCATACCCTTCAATGATGTAATAAAATGCATTTACAACTTGACAGTTGGACCACTGGAAGTTAAAGGGCCATCAGACACAGACAGATGGACTAATGATACACAGATAGACAGACAGACAGACAGACAGACAGACAAAGTAGGTAGAGAGGTGATAGATAATAGTTGGGGCCCACTGTTGTGAGTTCTAGCTGGGCAGGCGCAAGACCCAAGGGGAGCTGCAGTACTGTAGGTGTTGGAAGGCTGGAGGACCAGGGTCCAGAACCAGGGTGGGGGAGGGGACTTCCCATCCTCTCTATCTCTAATCTATTCAGACTGTCAGCTTCATGAGAGCCATCCACCTTAAGGCAATCTTCCTTGTTCTATGCATTTAAGTTTCCTGCCTTGAGATCTACTTGGAACTCCAGTGTTGCTCTCAGTATTCAGAATGTTCCCCAGGACAGTGCATCTGAGAAAACCCCATAACCCAGTCGAGTTGGTACAAAGTTAACACAGGGGACAAAGCACACAGGTTTGGAGCCTGCTGGGCAGAGGAGACAGTAGAGGTAGGGGCCCTGAGGGGTACCTGCTTCTATATTAGGGATAAAATAATGAAGTCTGTGGAATTGTGGGATCGAAGGTAAGATGGGGTCTTGAGGTCATGGGGAGTTAAAAATCAGGGGCAGTCACAGGAGTTTGGCCCCTCACCCCCTCTGTGCTGGCTTGCCTTATACAAACCATTCTCACTACATGGCATGAGGCCATCTTTTATCTGTATGTCATCCTGCCCCCATAAGATTAAAAGCCACAGAGGAATTAGGCCAAGAAGCAACCATAACCTCAGCACCTCTTAGGAGATGCAGTAAGAACTAATCTTTGCTTTTTCTCTTCCACTTATTTACTCACTCTCTCACATGCATTGCGTGCGCATGCGTGCGCACACACACACACACACACACACACACACACTAAAAAACCCCCAACCCTAACTGTACTGAAACCCTGTATGTGTGTTTATGTGTGTATATGTACTTTTGCATGCATGCCCCAGCACATTTATAGAGGTCAGAGAACGATTTGTGGAAGTCAATTCTCTTTCATCTGAGGATAGAACTGAGGTCTTCAGACTCCACAGCCAACACTTTACCTCTGGCCATTGCCTTGGCCTGGAGGTGTGAGTCAAGCCTTGATGAGAAGTGCAAAATCTGAATGAAAAAAAAAAGTATTTGTTCCCTTCCTGAGGTTTTATAATTCAATCCAATCTTTAGCCAGTAAATTCAACAACCGTCTGTTACTCACCTTCATTATGCGAGTCATTGTGTTGGGTGGGAGTCCTTTCCAGGACACAGAAAGTAAAAATTACCCACAGCAAACAAACTTTGTGGTGCCAGTTGCCATGCAGAGTGCGAGTGCGGAGTGTTTGGATGGCACTTGGCACCCCCACTGAGATTGTACAAGCCACCCCCCTGTCCCAGGCAGATTAGCTGTCACCTGATGCTTGTGTCAGGAAATGTTAGAAGCCCAGAGGTCAAGGCAGGAGGTGACCCAGTGTCTCCACAATGAAGTCCTAGATTCAACTCGGATGATCTTGCCATAGGTTGGGCAGAGGTTCAAGGACAGAAGCAACTGTGAACTGCTTTCTCATGGCTGTGACCACCACTACACCCCAAGAAGCAACTTGAGTGAGAAAGTTTTGTTTCGGCTCAGTTTGAGGCTGATTCCGTCTTTATGGGGAAGGCCCAGTGATGGGAAGCCGCTCTCAGCTGTGTGGGCAGCAGGTATGTGAGGCTGCTTGTTCACGCTGAGTGGGTAGGTCAGCGATCGCAGCTGGGATATAAGCCTCCAAAGCCTGCCTTCCTCATCAGAGGACCCTATTTTCTTATAGCTACCCTCTCCCAACGGGTCCCGGTTCTTTAAAACAGCACCGAATATGGTTCAAACACATGAGCCTGTGGAGGAAAAACTAACTCTACATTGTATATGTGATTTAGTGACTAACTGGCAGATTGTGATCCACCGTGTGACTCGTAAGGTATCGCACCGTGTGTCCATACTGGTGTCAGAGTGATCATTCAGCATGTGTGCATCACGCTTTCTGAGACTAATTTGAAACTGGATATACCACCATGTCAATCAGGGTGATGAACAAACAAGTGGCTTCTGGAAGGGGAGCAGTAGACAGTGGACGTGCCACAAACTCTTTCACACGTGTTTCCCACCATCATGACCTGTTCCCAAGGCCAATGCCATGGGAAATAACACCTGAGGCCTACAGCAGAGATCTCTCCCTGTTTTGCTCTAGATTGCCTACCTGGCATTTCCGCCCCCTGTAACTGAAAGTGCCTTGACCTTCTTTTGTTCTGGTACTATAAAACCCCATGAAATGTGTTGATTAGCTGGAATGTGGTAGTTGAAGCAAACCTGAATCTGTGTTCCTCCTGCGTCCTGGCCACTCATATTTGGCTCTAGAATGAACAATTTCTCATTCCATTTGAGTGGGGTTGTGGGTTTACATCAACAGAGAGGACTCCACGTGAACATAGAGGCAGTGGCCATGATTCTGTGTCACAACAAACCACATGGCATCGCCACCCAAACACCTTTCCTTAGTGATTTCGAGGTCGCTAAGACCATTTCCATTTCCCAGAAAATATCCAGATGGCACGGCGGGTGACAGTCACCGGTGGCAGAAGTGAGTGAACAGGAATGAGCTGTGTTACTGAGGAAGGTTCTCTGCTGTGTAGTCTTCCTTCTTGTGCATGACCGCAGGGATAAAGATGACATTGCAACTCAAAACTCCCCGCCTTCCCTTCATCCAAAGCCCTCCTCTGGGTTCCAATAGCCCCAGGGAGTTTCAAACCTGTGGCTAAGCACATCGGTTCTCTGTCACAGTGGATGTGCAATGGGAGCCGGATGTGGCTAAGCAGAGACTGCATTCACCTTGTGGGAAGTAGAAGAGACAAATGTCCAATGGAAGTCCAATTCTTGGAGCTTCTGCCATCATCCAGTTCTGCAGATCATCCCGTTGAATTATCTGAGCTGAGCGCAGCTCCAGCATGAGGAGGGATCTGTTTTTGTAAGACTGTGTCACAAGTGGTAAGACTTATTTTCTAATTACACTTTACTCTCTGATGTATAAGATGTGATTCATATATAATCACCGTTTCGATGTTTTATACCTTACGCGGCTGAAAAAGTAATGGGAATAAACTATCAATATCTCCCTGACAATTGACAGTTCATACTGACGTGTAATTTAAGTGAAGGACAAGATATCAATTAAAAGAGGGCGATATAGCATTTTCCTCTCATTTTGCGTTGAGAGAGGGAGTATCAGGGATGCTTAAACCTTTTCTTCTCTTTTCAAATTAGGAAAAAAAATAGTTTAATACATGGTTATGTTAAGATGCACAGAAGGGCAGAGGGATTCAACCTTAAAGGTACTTTTGTTTATGATACATTATCTAAAACATTGTCTCCTCTCACGTTAACGATTCATAAGTTGGAAAGATGGTTTGAGTTGGGGGTTAAAGCTCAGTTCCCACACACGCATGCTGGGCAGGTCTCAGTCACTTGTCCTCCAGCCCCAGGGGATCTGACACCCTCTTCTGGCTTCCACGGGCACCTGGGTAACTGCTCCACAGATATAACTTTAAAATAATAAATAAAAAAAAAACCTTTTAAAAATGAGAAGAAGATTCATAACTTTGTGGGACTTCAACATACATTTAATTTGTAAACGATAATGTAAACGATGACATTTTTAGATTGTGTTGACCCTTTTGGCATAAAGGACGCTGAAAGATTTAAACAAGTGGTACCCAAGGATGCCGTGTGGATTAGAGGATGCTGTGTGGATTAGAGGATGCTGGTGTCTAGAGCTTAGGGCTTGGAATAGCATCCCCAGTTGTAGGTCATTTTCTCAAGGGATTTACCGTGCCAATATCTCTCCCATTTGCTTCAGCTATGGTGTTTAAAATCATGTTAGTCTTAATTTCTTGGATCAAGCAGTGTAAAATGGGGGCTGCAATGTATACCAGGAGCCTACAGAAACTTTTTATGTTGAATTCGTTTTTGCTTAAATGTTAATTTTTACTTACGTATTATCTCTGGTGTCTAAACTAATTTTGGCTGCAGTGGGAATTTAATGTATATTTTACAAACCAATGAAGGAATGAATGAGCAATGAGATGAGTGAAAAAATGGATGGATGGATGGGTAGGTGGCTGGCTGGCTGGGTAAGTGGGTAGATGAACAAGTGGGTGAATCAATAGATGGGTGGATAGATGGAGGGATAGATGGGTGGGTGGATGAATGGGTGGGTTGGATGGATGGGTGTATGGATGGATGGGTAGATGGTCGGGTGGAGGGATGGATGGGTGGATGGATGGATGGGTGGGTGGATGGGTGGATGGGTGGGTGGATGGATGGATGGGTGGATGGATAGATGGGTGGGTGGGTGGATGGATGGGTGGGTGGATGGATGGGTGTATGGATGGATGGGTAGATGGTCGGGTGGAGGGATGGATGGGTGGATGGATGGATGGGTGGGTAGATGGGTGGATGGGTGGGTGGGATGGATGGATGGGTGGAGGGATAGATGGGTGGGTGGGTGAATGGGTGGATGGATGGATGGGTGTATGGGTGGATGGATAGATGGGTGGAGGGGATGGATTCAGTGGCTGGGTGGGTGGGTGGGTGGATGGATGGTTGGATGGGTGGATGGATGGATGGATGATAACTGATGGATGGGTAAGTGTAAAAGGGAGATGAATGATAGATGCATAGATGAGTAGATGCCTCAATGACAGTTTAAAAGGTGACTGCCCCAAGTCCAAGGGTACAACAAATAGATTTCCATAAAAACTGCCCCGAATCCAAAGAATGGTGCTAGCATCTGGGTTTGACTCTGTCCAAGTGTTACATACTAAGAATCACGGCCTTGGGAAGAGCTCCTGATCCAGTTGTGTCATCGCTGGAACCCACATACACATGCACACACTGGTGAACATTCAGACACAGCAGCATGAAAATGCCAGCTTCTCTGGACATATTCAAACTGTCACCACACTGTCACCGATAGTAAGAAATCATCTGTCACCTTTGATATCGGAAGCTTGCATACAAGCCTTGAATTAGGGTCTCCACGTTGCAGATCACAGCGAAGACACTTGAACAGTCTGAAGAGAAGGAAATAGTAAAAAAACATTATTAGTAAGTCTCCCAGGCTGAAAACCAGACAGACAGACAGACCAACAGACAGAGAGATACAGATACTCTCTCTCTCTCTCTCTCTCTCTCTCTCTCTCTCTCTCTCTCTCCCTCCCTCTCTGTCTCTGACACATGCATGTTTAGATACACATACATGGACAGAATCATTTCAGGGTTACTTATGGGTGCACAGAACTGTGAGCTGCCTACACGCCCAGCAGCAAGGGGCATTTCAAATTAATTGCTGAATATCTGTCTCATCAAATATCATACTGTCATTAAACATTAAGTTTTGGGAAGATAATAATAGTTCATAATAATGATGGGAGCTAATGTTCCAACATTTATTGAGCACCTGCTGTGTGCCAGGCACGATCCTAAGTGCCTCGCTCAAAATAACTCCTTCAATTTAGGATTTTTAAGGATATTTAAGGATATGACAAACTGCTAGCGCTCCATTACTCGGTGGAAGAAAAAAACCAGATGAGGTTGTTTTAACACACTGTATGTGTTTATTGTTATATCTTTATATTATATATTAATATATAGAAAATAATCCACTGCATTATACTATGAGGATGATATCTATGTAGTTACATCCAGGGCATTTTGATTTTCCTTTCTCATTTTCTTTGATGGCTCACAAATTATCTCTCCCAATGTAAAACCCATTATTTTCATGCTAACTAGAAAGCCAGCTATTGAAATGATAGTGGAAGGGTACTTGTGTGTTCTAAGAGACAGCCTGGAAAACAAGCTGGAAACACAGTGAACACAGGCTTCTGAACTAAAGCACACGGTCCACAGAGTCAAGATGCGCAGATTGCTCTTTGCTCAAAAAGCACTGGGGAGCCACTGAACGTCTGTGTGTCTGTGTGTGTGTGTGTGTGTGTGTGTGTGTGTGTGTGAGAGAGAGAGAGAGAGAGAGAGAGAGAGAGAGAGAGAGAGAGAGAGGTGGTGATGGTCTGAAGACTGGGGTGGGCCTGACAAGGGGACAAAAGTCTTAAGCCAGCGTTGGTGCACAGAGTAGAGGGGTCTCACAGTGCAGGTGGCGCTGAGGATGCAGATCTCTGGGACCCGCCAATGAGAGGGAGGGGCAACCTAGACAAACAGGCAGGATGGTGCACAGGATGAGAAAATTAGGGAAGCCCAACATGGCATGTGCAGGCAATGCCCTGTCTCTTCTTTCCTAGGCTTCATGGACGGTTTGCTTCATTTGCTTCACCACGTGCAAAGCCAGGTATGCTGCAGGTAACAGGTCTTTCACCCTGGCACTCAGGATGTGGAAGCAGGAGGATTAGGAGTTCAAGGTCATCCCAAGCTATGCAGTGGGCTTAAGCTATGCACTGCCTAAGAAACATGATTCCCTGTTTCAACAGACAGATAGACAGAACACTCGGTGGCCTTCTATAGCTGGGGGCCTTTCTTCCAGGTAGTCAGCCAACAGTGGACGGAAAACATTACATACAGATTGAATGCACAGTGTCAATTTTTTCTTATCATTATTCATATATGCATTATATAAATGCATAATGGTGTGTATGTATCTATGTACCTATGTGTGCACGTGCACGTACACACACAACACACACACCACACACACACACACAACACACACACACACACAACACACACACACACACACTGTGTACTTCAGACCTAGCAAAGGAGCTCAGTGGACAAAAGTGCTTATTGCCAAGCCTGATGACCTAAATTTGGTCCCTGGTACTCATGTGCGGAAAGAACAGAACAGACTCCCATAAGTTGTCCTCTGACCACCACAGGCTTACTGTGGCGCGCGCGCGCGGACACACACACACACACACACACACACACACACACACACACTAAGTAAACCATAACAAAAAAATAAAAACAGTCAAACATTTCTGGGACTCTTCTATTGCACTGGCCTAACGTAAATCATCAGGGAAGGATACAGCTTTCAGGTCAGTACGTTTGCAGGTCGATGCTATCCAGTTTGCTTTGAGGGACTTGTGTGCCTCAGATTCTGGCTTCTTCCAGTTTCTCTGTGGGGCACAAATGCCACAAGGTCCAAATTCAGGACTCTTTTTCTCTTTGTTTTTACCTTTCTCCCTCCCTCCCTCTCTGTCCTTCTTTCCCTCCCTCTCTCCTTCCACTTGGCCTCCATTCCTCTCCTCTCCTCTGTTCTTTCTTTTCTTCTGCTTTTTTTTTATTATTGAGACAAGCTCTTGCTTCACAGCCTAGGTTGCCCCCCACCACCAATTTACTGTGTACCCCAGATGTGTCCCTCTGCCTCTGCCTCCCCACTGCTTGGATTTTGGTGAGTCCCTCCATGCACAACCTAAGTTCAGTTTTCTGTGGATGCTTACTGAGGCTTCTCCAACCCCACTCCCACCTGCCCCCCCACCAAGTTTCCAGTCTTGAGATCCCTGATGAGTCAGTCAGCATAGGTCTCAGTCCTGGGACATATTAAGGCATAGGATGGCAGCCATATTCAGCCCAAATGATAGCTTATGACATGCTTCGTCAGAATTTTCTGATTGTACCTTTGGAATAGAGAAAATAAATTACTTTCTTCTGAAATGAAGCTTTTTTCTCCCCCACAAACAAAGAAACCAATTTGACTCCATTATAAAAATAGTAACAGTACTTCCGCCTGGGCATTGAAGAGGCTGTGAAGCCCCCCCCCCCCCCCCCCCCCCCCCCCCCCCCCCCGGCTCCATGGAAATCCATCCTTCTGTGTCACCGATGATCAGCCCGGGTGACAGGCTCAGTCATTCTGGGACTTGGTTTTGTGACCTTTGAAGAGGACAGTTGGTGACTCAGTCTTTAATGATGTTGAAGACTAAGTGAGTCTCAGAGCTGAAACAGGGCACAGGAATCCATTGCTCAGTCCCTCCTGAGTAAGTCCCCAGGTCAGTGAGGCTCAGGCAATATTGCTTGGCAACCACTGTCCTTTTCCTGGGCAAAGCAACTCCAGTTTTTGAACAGAACTGTGTCTGACGCTCCGATTCAGACAAATTTCTCCGTGCCAAATTGATATCATGCCTCGTAAATATCGTTCATTGGTATGTTTTCTACTCCTGACCCATTTAAAGATGTCTTTGGCCAGGCCATAGTGGAAAGGACTTAGTATGGACACTGCATTCTGCATTGATGCCAGCTACCTTCCTCTGCTCCGGCAACCTCCCAACGTGAGCGCGCACGCCTCTCCCTGGAACGGCAGTACTTGGAGGATTCAATAAAGGCAAGCTTTTTCAGCACCTGGCACCGTGCCCCAACACAAAGAAAGTGCTCACTAAATGTTTATTGAATTTTAAAATAATTATGATTGATGGCCACTACATTATCATTTTGAATATTTATCCCTAAAAGCCCTAAACTCTAGCAGTGTGTCTTGGCGCTGCAGATCCAGATAATTTACCCTTTCTATTAGCGCTCCTAGCTGGGAGCAGAGACTGGCAGCTGAGCTGCTTCCCAACCTCTCCGGATGGAACCGAGGCCCCTGGGTTTTCCCGGTATAGCTGGGAATAAATCTGCACAAGCTTCTTTGAGGAGAGCTCAACATGAGGTCCCGGGTCCAGTGTGGCCTGTAGGCTTTCTGTCTCAGTGACCCAAGTCTGTCTGTCTGTCTGTCTGTCTGTCTGTCTGTCTCTCTCTTTCTCCCTCTTTCCCTCCCCCTTCTCCTCCTCCTTTAATGAAACCATCAACAAAGGGGATTGTTGTCCATTTCAAAGGGATATTATGAAAATTACCAAGCGACTCGTCCACAAAAACGGCTCTATAAATGACAGCATAGTGCCAACTGGAACAGGAGAGTGGCCTTTTGTCAGGTCCAAGGACAGAAATATTTTACTTTATGTTGTCACTGTGGGATTGAGGGTTGCAAACATGTTTACACCTTTCCCATGTGATTGTCTCTGTGCATGCAGTTCTGCTGCTGTAGTGTGTTAGAGAAAGGGCTTATCACTTCCTCCTGACCCAATGTAGTGAATTCTCCTGAACACTCTTAGAGAGAACCGGTCGGACCCAAGCACCCTGCTCCAGGTTCATTAGATATAATGGAGACCCTTAAGAACGGCGTTGTTCAATCTCATAAACAAAACATATTTTAATGAACTAATCTGTTTGTGGATTGGCCCTGGTTCATTCACTTTCCATTTTTTATTAAGGTAAGGAGCGCCGTCTGGGTGACTTTCTCACCTCGGCGGTAAGGAATCACAAGGTCTGTCCTAGCCCTGTCATTCACAGACATCCCTGGATGACATGTCTTCACAGCACTCTTTGCACAATGCTGTTTGTGAGCAGAGCCTCCCCACCCCCATAGATACTCCTGTAATTCTATTAATGTGGTCCCCATCACCATATGGCGCAATGATGGCAATTACATTGTTGCAACCAGCAGACTTCTCAGAAAGGAGGCCATCTTCCGAGCCAGGACACGCCCTCATTACAATGATCCCTTTCCCCAAGAACGGGTTGTCTATGCTGTTCACTTGGAGATTTGTTGTCTCCCAGTTATTTAATCGGGATGTTCTTGGTGGTTCTAAGAAGGTGAGATGCCACAAGAGGCTGGGATATTTTTCTTTTTATTTCCCCTCTATGTACAATATAGGATGTATAGGCTTGGGTGGTCTTTCGCTTGTTTGTTAGTCTTACTGTGATGCGTGGCACACTCAGTGGCTACCCAGACAGAACAGCTACAAAAACAACAACAACAAAAGCCACTTAAAGCATCGCAAGCCTGGTGTCTTTTTTTTTTTTTTTTTTTTTTTTTTTCCTTGAGCTCCCAAATACAAGGACTTGGTGTCAGTTCTAAAACTTCTGACAGTGGCATAAAAACATGGAACAAGGGGCTGTATCCCTCCCAAGGACTTTGTGTAAAATACACCCCACCCTGTAAGAATTACCCCCACTCTACATGTCAAAATACAGTGGTAGTTGTATAATACAATGTTTCATAAATCTGAGCATCTTTAAAACAGGCATTGTATTTCCAAAGCCCTGGAGCAGTCATTTTCTGGATTAACATTCCTCCGTTCCTCAACCCTGTGCTAAGCCTGCCTCTCTTTTTTTTTTTCTTTTCCTAATTTCCATATTTCCCAATAATTATTAAGTGGTCTTATCTCCCAGGCTGGCTTCGCCAATTCAGGCAGTCACCGGCGATAGTGAAGATGGCCGTGTGTCTTGTGAATTAGTACATTTAAAAATCTCGTGCTAAGACATGTTATGAAGCTCCTTAAGTTAGCAGACGGTCTCGAGAAAGGCTCGTTTTAATTTTTCAACTACGTAAGTATAATCCGCTCCCTCCCCCCCCCCCCCAAACGTGTGCATGTAAGAGTGAAGTTTGCTGGCTGAGTGATGTTCTTCGCAGTCTCATGAATACCTGTGTGGATGAGCTCCTTCCTGTAGAAATAGCCTGGTTCAGACATCACGCTTCTGTGGATTAAAATGAGACAGAAATGGCAAAGTCCAAAAAAAAAAAATAATAATAACAACGAGAAGCCACAGTAGAAAAAAAAAATCACGGTCAGAATGGGAAAGTTTGTGAAAGCCATTTACTAGGCCGTGAATATCAAAAACATTTCAACTTTTGCGAAGTTTCCACATTAAACAATTAGGAAGAAGCACAATTAGACGGTGCATTGTAGAGGCTGGTCACTTTTTGTACGTCATGTGGCTTTAAAAACAAGTCAGATAAATGATGATGCCATTAAAACTGAACTAATTAAAGAAAGCTTCTTTTAAGAACTCATTAACTGCAACCTCATTTGCATAATGATGCATATTAATTAAGTTTTAATGAATCTGAATTTGCACCAAGCCTATTCATGTTGGCTTTGAAACAAATTGAACAAATTAGTTAAAAGCTTTTTGGAATCTTCTTTTCACACCAAACAGTGTATAAATGCAATCATCTGCAAAAAAAAAAAAAAAAAAAAAAAGAGAAAAAAATATTTTTTCCTTTAATTTAATTCAGAGGTATGCAGGGCCCATCTATTAATTATTTTTAAATGCAATACGTTTCACCTTTTCTTTGGAAAAAATCAACAAAATTACTTATTTTTGAATGAGAAATATTATAAATGTGGGTTGTGTGGGAGAAATGATTACGACCAATTTATTGGCAGTGAGTCGGAGATATTTGACTTTAGGGTACATTTAGTTTATTTAATAGTGGGATTAAGAATCAGGGAGGTGATATCAGGGCCTTCAGAACTCCTCCATGGATCAGCTTTAGGGAGCGGACTGGCAGTGGCTTCTTTCCCCGGGTAGTGGTGGAGGCAGCATGGTGGCGATCCGATCCGTTAGTGGCATCACACTACCTCATTGCGAACCTCAGTAGCACAGGAAAAAAATTAAACATTTACAGAACACATGTTCTTTTCCTCTGGATTTGTGCAAATCCTAATTTTTTATATATATACACAAGAAGTGGAATTCAATTTTAACAAGTTTGCATTGGGCTCATAAGAAAAACAAGAATTACCTCGGAGACACTATTGATTCGCTCATGTGGCACTGTGTCTTCATCAAGAATGGAGAGATTTATGTAATTACGGCTCCATCTTTTGTTGTCTGGAAGCACTTTTTTTTTTTTGTAAGTCAGCATATACAAAGGAAGCGCTTTTATTGTCGAGATTACAAGATCATCGCTCCCCCCCTTGTTAAACCGTTTCTCCAATAGGTTCTTTGAAGAGGTCCGCAATTAAGATGGTGCCTTATATTGGAAATGCACATTTTTAAAACAAGGTATTTACAGGTATTCTTCGGCAGTGTTTTTGTGTGCGTAATTTTTTTAAACCCATTTATCCCTTCCTCCTTCTCCCTTCTGCGCCTCCCATCCCTGCTCTGTCTCCAGAGAAGCAGTGCTAACTACGGGCAGCGGCAGGGGTGCCCAAGGAAATCCCCTTTAGCCAAGTGGGGAGAATTTTTTTTAAGACGTTGTGTGACAAACCAGCAACCTTCTGGATTATTCTTCCTTAGTGACTTTTCTTTCCTTGGGATTCACTTGAGCATGGGTCACGGTCACTTTGCATTCTTTGGGGGGGGGGGTGTGGAAGCGGACTCAAAACCGGTTCTTAACTGCCCTACTTTTCCCCTACCCTGACCAGGGAAGCAAACATCCAGTTTAAACTGCCTGCTCTGCTCAGGATTTTCAGGAGGCACCGCTTTTTCTCTGTGAGCCAAGTCCAGTGAGTGGCTTTGTACACACTGCTCGCTCTCCCCCGGCCACTTTTGTGCGTCGCACATTGGCAGAAAGCGGTGGGGAAAGTCTTTCTTACTCAACAAACACTTATTTCAAGAGAACACCCGCCCTATCAAAACACGGTGAAAGAAAAAAATTTTTTAAAGCCACTCAGATCATTTCGGGGAAGATTTCTAAAGTGAATAGCCCTGTTTGTCTTTCCCCGCGGCTCTCACGCTCACCCTCACTATTGTCTGTCACAGGGGTCCCCACAGAACACCCAGGGACTCCCAGGATGGAAGGGACAGTCACTGGGGGAATCTGTAGCTGGCCCTCAGCTGGGGACCACGCTTGTCCGTAGTTACTTCTAACGAGAAGCAGCGTGCTTGGATTTCCTCGCATCCCCTGTGCCTTGTTTGAGTCTTGCCTTCAGAAGGCTGAGGTTATAGAGCATTTTAAATACCGTCTGATGTTCTCAGAGGGGGCGGGCTGCTTTCGGATCATGCCCGGGGATTGGGAACGTGTTTTCTTGAGTTTTTGGGCTCTTTAATGCCAGGGAACAAGGGCACCATAGTGGGACCTATGATTCAAATAATAACGCTGAAGGTAGTGGAGTCTCCCACGTCAGCCTGCGTGTAGGGCAGGTGGGAAAAAAAAAAGAGCGAGGGGGCATCTACACTGCCCCCTAGCTGGAGGACTAGGAACGCAGTAGACGGGGCTGGGGAGAGTCCAAGTTTAGGGTCCTGGCCCTTCAAATGACTCGCATTGTTTTTAATTTTCAAAAGATGCAAATATGAACCAAATAATGCAGGGAAAAAGCTTTCCCCTACCCGTGCCCACTGACGCCTCGTCAAACCATTTCCTTCTAGAAGCCTTTAGTAAGGTAGTGTTTAAAAAAAAAAGTGCAAATTTTGCGTGGCGAATTGGCTTCTTTGGGGGAAAATTTTGACAGAAAGCGCCTTCCTTGGGGAAGGTCAGGAGTCACTGGTATTAAACCAGACAAGCTGGTAGAGGAGTGTTAATGGCCACAGCAAGCAGATGTTCTGTAATTAGGGGAGCTGTGACTGACAAGACTGGAGAGGTACGGTACACGGGCGGGCGGCACAAAGCAGCTGCCGCCGCCGCTTCCCCTGTCACGGATGTACACAAGTCAGACCAGCCCCCGTGAGGCTGCCGGAGCAGTGACAATTAGAAAAAAAAAATTGTATTTGATTAAAATAAGTAATACATCACGCAATGCTCTGCTTCCCGTCCTGAAGAGAGAGGCCCAGGATGCACTCTGGCAAAAGTGAGCCCGGGTCCAGTTCACCTTGGAAACACGACTATGTGGTACTGAGGTTGGTGTTTGTCTGGCACTGAGAAGGAGACTTTGAGAAGAGGAAGGATGCAATCTTTTCCTTGCATCCTTCAGTTTCTGCATTTAAGCAGGCTACGAGGCCTGGCAGTTTGTGTTTTCATACATGCATAAATGTGTGTGTGTGTGTGTGTGTGTGTGTGTGTGTGTGTGTATGCATTTATGCTTGCTTAGAGGTGGGTGTGGAGTTCAGAGGTCAACCTCAAGAGTTACCCCTTAGGAACCATTTCTTGTTTTGAGACAGGGTCTTTTACCAGGAGCTGGGGCTCCCTGATTCAGTCTCACTGGTTGGCCAGAGAACCCCAAGAATTCTCTTGTCTCTGCCTCCTCAGTGTGCCTGGAGTTTCATGTTAGAATAAATTCAGGTCCTGTTGCTAACTGAACTGTCTTCCCAGCTCCCAAGACCTTTCTCTCTTATCTCCAGAACATCCACCTCTCTGCTTCACACTCATTTCTTCTGGACTATCCAAAGCCCCTTCTGGTTTTCTTGAGTCTGGGTGTCTTTCTTCATTCATTCCTGATACATACTTTGATTAGGATAGGTAGAGTTGCTCTCCAGATAATTCCAGAATCTGAATAGAATAGAATAGATGCCTATTGCCTAATTTGTTCTTTCTGGGCTCTGACCCTAGCACAGTGTCAGAGACATGGAGAGCCTTGGGTCTCTCTCTCTCTCTCTCTCTCTCTCTCTCTCTCTCCCTCCCTCCCTCCCTCCCTCCCTCCCTCCCTCTCTCTCTGCCTTTCTCTCTCTCTCTTTCTCTTTCTCTCTCTCTCTCTCCTCTTTCCCTCCCTTCCTTCCTCCCTCCCTGTTCTTTCTCTCTCTCTGCCTCTGTGTGTGCATGAGTGTGTGTGTATAGCTTGCAAGCACACTGGCTACTCAGTGTAATATGGATCTCAAGCATCTATTGCAAAATCACTCTCACACACACACACACACACACACACACACATTTGCAGAAAGTCTATTTTGCTGGCCAAGAAGGAGTTGTGCTTTTTGTTTTCTAGAGGGTCTTTGGACACTTTGTGGGATATCATAAAGTGGGGTAAAGCCATTGGTCCCTACCAGGAGGCAGCTTGGCCTGGTGGATTTGAAGCCAGAAGTGAGGCTTGGAGGACCCCAGGCGCCTTGAAGTCTGACTTCCTTACTAAGGGATGGGCATGGTACCATCAGACTCTTGGGAGTGTCATGAGGTTGAGAAGGGATCTTGGGGCTTGGCCACATTATTGTTCTAGCTATGTTGCCTCTGTTTTGTCAAATGATATCAGGGACTTCACCACCCATGAGGCATTAGGCAGGGGTTATTAAGTTGCTAGGTGACCCAGGGACTGCTTATGTTGTATTTGTGATTGGGAGGAAGTTGAGTCTTCTGTGAGCATCTGCTCCTGCCTCACACTCTTTGGGGGTCGATCTCACAAGCCCTGTGAGCCCAGAGATGTGCAGTAAGTTACCAGGCCAGGCCATGTAGCCAGACTTGGGGCTGGAAGGTGTGTCCTAGGCTACCTGATGCCAGTTCTCGCTCACCTGGGACATGATGCTTGTGGCGTCTCTGTGCTAAGGACTTTCTGTCCCTGTCCTTTGAGTGTGATGCTCAGATGCCACCGTCTGTCCTCGGGGACGAAAATGACAGCTCTCTGGAACACATTCCCAAACAAAGGAAGAGTTGGAAGCCTGACCCATGAGCCCTTGCGTCTTTGTCTCTCCTTTTGCTCACAGGCTTCTTCAGATCTCCTACCCGGCTTTCCTGACTTCTCCCTCAGCTCCTCTCCTGTCCCTCGCTGCCTCTTTATCTGTCTCTCCACCCCTCTCCCTTGATTTCTAATTTCCAAGCCTGCGAGCTATTACAGGGAGCGTAATGATGGTTGCACTTGTCTTAAGCGATGCTAAGGCTTTGCTCATTGCTCTGTAGAGTGCTCCGGGAGCCTTGAAAACGAAAGGTGTTATGTAAAATGAAAATCGATTCTAATTCTAAATAAACATCATCACTCGAGCTTCCCTTGGCTTGCAGGGTTTCATGCTCAAGAAGGGCAGCGGGGGGCGTATTTGACTCTGTGTGCTTAGAGCACAGATTTGGGTGTCCCGAATCCTGGGGTTTGTCATGACAGGGATGGGGACTGAGTCCCATCCTAGTCTCACAGTCACATTTAATTGCACCTGGCGAAGTGTTTCTTTGTTCATTATTGATGAAGGGAAGCAATTTTCACCCATAGGGAACAAAACTGAGAAGACTTTTCCTTGTAGAGTAAATCTCTCCCTCTTGCCCTCGGTGGCCACCAACCCGAATCAGGAGAAAGTTTGTCAGCAGAGCGAGCGAGCATCCCCCTCTTTCAGGAGGAAAATCTTTCCTCCTTCTTGGTGGTGTAATTTATAAGGACATGCCCGCTACAAAAATGGAAGTTTGAATCATTCCTGTGCAAGAACTCATCTTTCCAAATCAGAAATGTCATAAACGTTAAAACGCCATGAGTGTTTCCCCAAGAAAGGAATAATTTTCTTTTCACTGAGAACACTGGAGGACATAATATACTTCTTGAAATTCAGAATTTCATAGCAAATGCAATGTATCCCTCCCTTGGATCATTCATCTTCCTTTAAGAAAAGGTAGCTGGGTGTTATATGGATTTTATTTTATGTTTTTTTTTGCAAAATTATCTTCCCGGCACTTGTTTTCTTAAAAACACACCTGGCATGCTGGGGAGAAAAATGAATGGTTTCATCTTTGGGAGCGTGCCCTGGAAACTTCCGGCACCAGGAAGGACGGGAGAGCTGGCTTGGGTTTGCTGTGATAACTCAATCAGACATACATTTGCTTCCATGGAAAGATCTGGAGCACCCGAGGGACTCCTGTCTTCCGTTAATTTTTCTCTCTCTCCCTTCTTTCAATTTTATGTGTGGTTAAGGACCTGGGAGTGTCTGTCTGTAGCTGGTGCCTGCAATCACTCTGAAGACGGACAGCCACATTCAAGAAGTGGTGTTGGAGCCTGAACAAACTGATCAAACTGTGCTCCCAGAATAGGTCCTGCGTTCAGAGTTCAGATGCGCTGGATCTTTCTCATTGTGAGGGAGTTCATTAGTGAGCATCTGCTGTATGCTTGGATGCTGTCTCACTCTGTGCTGGAGGTGCCCAGCATCTAGGTGAGGAAGCTAAGGCTTGGGGAGTATCAGAGGCTGTAAGCAGAAAAACAGGGTTACTCCCAGGCCTTCCGAGTCCAAGAATCACATATCCCCCCTAATGCTTGGAAGAAGGACTTTCAAAGAAATATCATCGGTTCTATTTTTTTTTTCCTAGCCATATTTATTGCATGCTTATTAGAGACACTTTTTTTGGAAAATACATCATGATTTGAAGAAAGCAAAATCAAAGCATGTGAGCTTTGTATCATCATTCCAAGGCAGATTGCACATACTCACCTGTTTCTTTCCTGGGTATGTAGCCAGGGAATCGTCTGCAGGACTCTGCTTTGGAAGCTCCTATCATATTTTATTAACTAATAATCATTGTGTCTAATTCATTCCCAATTTATGTGGCTCTATGTGCTGTGTGGAAACTATTTCAGTAGTTCTGTGAAATCTACTCCTTTCTTGTCCCCACTTTTGGATGAAGAGACAGACACAGGAAAGGCAGAATTTGCTCCCAGCAGTGACCAGAAGACAGCTAGGAGACACAGGCCCTGGCCCCTGGTGTTGCTCCTCTCAGCAACTAGGCTGTGTGGCTTACCCGATGCTGCCTGGAACATTTCTCAAAACTGTAAATAATCTTAGGATCCACACGACAGTCTATCCTCACTGTGGCATGCCAGGGTTTCCCAGCATTCCTTGCTACTGACTACCGGGGCTCTTTCCATTTTCTTGCTATTACTAAACCATGTCGGAAAGAACACTTTTGTGTCTGTCACGGACATTCTAAATGAACACTTTCAAGAAACCCGATTATGAGTCAAATAGCACTTTAAAAATCATTGTTCCAAAGATAAAATATCTTGCGTATCGTGGGCCTACAGAGCCCCGAGGCAGCTGAAAGACATCTTCTGGCCCCTCTGTCCCTCTCACTCTTTGCAGGCTCAGGGGGGGCAAGTGGTTCACCTGAGGTCATAGAGGTCACCTGTGAATTCTGGCTTGTTCCTGCTTTGTCTTGTGCTTGGGGCCCTCTTTGGGACACAGTGCTTACTCTATCAACCAATGCATAGCAAGCCTCTCTCTGTGTCTGCAAAAAGGATCAGACATCCTTTCTAAGCTCTGCTCCACAGCCCTGGGTTCCGGGCACACCACAAGCGGTTCCGTTTCCCACCACTCCTTATCTGAGCAGCTGAATATCACCTGTGACCATGGAGATTGCTGTCCCTTGCCGATTCTGGATGTCATGATCACAGTGATCTGAAAGTGTGGCTTGTAGGTTTGATGGACCGATGCTCTGGTCCTCTCTCCAGTGGGTCCAGCTTCTTAGCAGAACTCAGACATCACTAAGGGCTTTCTCCTCCTCCTTCCTGTTTGTCTTCATCCTTCAGGGGACAGTAGACTATATCTGAAACACATATTCTCATTGACCATGAATCAGCCAAGGAACTTCCTGGCTCTCCCAACCTTCCTTGTATCTGGCATCCTGTGGCACTGCCACCTTAGAAAAGGTACTGTTTAAGCACACCATCTGTACTCCCCCTACACAGCTTACCTGCCACTTCCAAGACCTCTTGCTTCCTCCCCCTTGATGCTGTCCCCACCACCCCAGACCCCACCATCAGATCTCTCCTCTTGGTTCTACTAATGGAACATGCTTTCTTCTTATAATAAAAAAGCTCATGCATGCTGGGATGACTGCAGATGCTATTAGCACTTTCTGGGTGTCAATTGCATGGCCAAAAACCGTGGATCCCCAGAAATGGAGAATAAGGAATGATAAAGACCCAGCCACCAGGAGCTCTAACTAAAGAACTGGACAGAAAAAAGACATTTGCTGGGCTGTGGAGATGGCCTGTCAGCAAATGCCTCCCATACAGGCTAGAGGCCCTGAGCTTGATCTCCAACACTCAAGTAAAGAGAAGCAGTGTAGCAGCATGCATGTGTGGTCTCAGCACTGGGGAGGCGGAGACAGAAGCATCCTTAGAACTCAGTGACCAGGGAATGTAACCTAGCTGGTGAGCCCGAGGTCAGTGAGAGACCCTGACTTTAAGTAAAGTAAAAGAAGAAGAGAAACTGAGGCACAACAGGTGAGGCTGACCTCTGTCCTCTAATCATATGTGCATGCTCTCAGATACACACACACACACACACACACACACACACACACACACACACACAAAGTAAAAGAGAGAGAGAAAGAGAGAGAAAGAGAGACTCACACTGACACACATGGAGACACCCAGAGACACGCACATACACAGATAAAGAGAGAGACACACACAGAGAGACAAGCACAGAGATACAAACACATAGAAAAAAAAGAGACAGACACACACACTGACATACACACATAAGCATGCACGCAGACACAGACACACACAGACACACACAGACACACACACACAGATATAGACATGCACACACACACACACACACAGATATAGACATGCACACACACACACAGAATAAGAGATAGAAACAGACAGACACACACAGAGACACACACTGACACACATGGAGTCACACAGAGACACACACAGAGAGAGACAGACACACAGAGAACCACACATAGACACACAGGCATACAGACATACACATAGAAAGAGAAACAGACACACACATACAGAAACACACACAAAGAGACAGACAGACAGACACACACACACACACAGACACACAGACACACAGACACACACACAGACACACACACAGACACACACACACACACACACACACACACACACACACACACACACACACACACACACACACACACAGGTCTAATGAGATGCCAGGTATTTGCCTAGAAGTAGACTCAGGAGTGGGGTTGTCTGGCTGCTCTCTGGTTGTGTTGGTTTGTTTTGGGCACGACTGTAATATTTCTCCAAAACAAACAAGGGAGCGGAAGGTTCTGGTGCTGCATCTGAGAGGGTGGAGTGGACTCAGTTCCTCAGTGTGATGGAAGCACACACCAGACTCATTAATCAAATAGTCTTCTTAGGAGAGGGTTCTCTCTCATATGCCATCTGTGAAATGCCAGTTTCCAAAGAATTATACAACACAATGCAGGAACCACACAGCTCATAATTTAACCTGCACTGGATGTGACAGAAGTCACCTGAAGGGCTGTACTTAAAGCCATCAGCTTTGGAATGTCACATCCACAGAAGGCTCTCTCCTGGCTCTGACTAACCTGCTGCTTTTATAAACAGAAAACTCAGACCAGGGAGAAAAACGAAAACAGACACCCCTTACCCAAGCCTGCTGCATAAAGAGGTAGATCCGGGAAGAGTACAAGCAAGATCCCAGGACAAGTCTCAGACACACAGCCCTACTATGTCACAGCCCTACTATGTGTCTAGGGATGTTCAGGGCTGGGGGTGGGTGAGGGCGTGTGCAGGTTCAGGCGGCAGAACAGCATCATTGAACACCATCTTACAATCCCTGAAGACTTTTCAATTCTCTTCTTCATCTCCCTTCATCTCTCCCCTTCCTCCTCTTTCTCTCCTTCCTTCATTTCCCTCTCTCCCTCCCTCCTTCTTTCCACCATCTTTCTTTCTACAAGTTTTCTTGTCAGTTTTATTGTAAGTGGTCTTTGGTTATAACTGTTTCCTACTCCCCTCCCCCATTACTCTCTACTCCCCCCCTTAATTTCTATAAGCAGTCTGTCAGGTTCCCCCCTACCCCAGGAGATTAACAGTTGGATTAAATAGAAATGCGTTGTGAGGTCACAGTTCTGGGACCTCAAGACTTGATGACACAGACAGAGATGGCATGGTGCTGTGTCTTGGCTGACTTCTCCAGTGGGGTTCCAGTAACCATCCCCAGCATCAAGGGCAGGCCTGGGATGGAACATTCTGGAGTGTTGTTGAACCTGTGACTAAGCAACCGAGAATAGTCATTCTTCATCATTTTTCATTTCTTTTAGATATTGTTACCCCGAATCTGTGTAACAAACCATGTCTAAGACCCAGTGGCCTGCCACCACAAGGATTTCTTCTTCCCATACTTTTGTGTCTTCCTCCTAGAACCTCTGTGTGTGTGTTTTTTCTCTGTCTCTTTCTCTGTCTGTCTCTCTCTCCATTCTATGGATGGAATTTAAGGTTCCCTGTACACTAGACAAGCCATCTATTACTGAACTATATTCCCAGCCTTATTGTACTTCTGTTGCACCTTAGTCTGTAGCTCTAGGATACCTTCACCAGGCTTTGAACTGTTCTGGCCAGGTCTTCTTGAGGCTCCCAGGATGCTTAGGTCTGGACTATGGGCCTGCCAGATTCTTTAACAGTGGCCCAGGAATGGTCTGTAATGGTATGTGCTCAAACACCACACACAAGATGCACTATCAGAAGCCTATGATCAAGACTTACCTCCCAAGGGTCCAGCGGTCAAAGAAGATCATGCTACGAAACCCGGGTCAGCAAGGTGGGGTGTGTCTTCACCCACACTGGGGTCAGGGAAAGAGGAGAAACTCCACCCACAACAATAAATCAATCTTAGATGGAGATTCTCCTAGCGTGTATTTCTTTAAAGTTGGCCTAGGAAGAATTACACACAGATCTGAAACTTCTTCAGGGCCAAAGGAAAGAAGGAAAATTGTCTAGATACCAGAACCCCAGCGACTTCAAGACATAAAGTAGCTATGACTGCTTCTGCCTTCGGGAGGCTCTAGGAAAAAGAAATCAAGCCATTAGCCATCAATTTCAGTTCTTGCCTGGCATTCCTCTCTCAAGGGGATGTGTGTGGTCCAAGCTGGATCTGCTGTCTTGTTCATCTCTCTGCCTCACTTGGGCTGCTGACTTCTTTGTGTCTGCTCCAGAGAGGACAGTCCCGTGATTCGTCTTCCAGTCTTCTGGACTGGACTGAGTAGGGCATCAGGAGAAAATT